>NW_015164723.1:180806-181914 GCF_001447785.1 Gekko japonicus | reverse complement strand
AGTGGCAGGACCGTCAGGGCGGAGGGAAGCCTCAATTCTCCGGCATTTAGCCGTCGAAGAGGCTGCCCCTCAAAAGCCCTATGGCCTGGAGCCTTTCGCAAAGGCTCCGTGTGAGTGCTACTTGAGGTAGCACCCCTCCATACCACTGGTGTGCGAGTGGCTCCCCCAAGGACCGGGGAGAACGACCGCCATCGCTGATCCACAAACCGGAAGTCAATAAAGTACATTCCTGAGACTGGTTGCATTTATCTGTCACCTATCTAACAATACAGTCAGAGTGCCATACTTGTTATCAGGGGTCATTTCCTGCAGGAGCGCACAGGAGCGGAGCTCTGGCAGTAGAGCCCAGGGGGTGGGCACATGCAACAGGCTCCACTCCCTGCTCCCAGCAGCCCTCAGTCAGAGCAAGAAGCAGCCAGGTAAGTTGCCCCCCAGTCCAAAACAGTCCAGTGGCACCTTTAAGACCAAGTTTTATTCAGGTACAAGCTCTTCCTCCTCTGTGAGGAGAGATACCCCCCCATAGCTAGCAATCCAAAACAGTCCAGTGGAGCCTGAGCGGTGGGTGTTGCCTCCTGGCACACTTCCGGTGATGTCAGGGTGTGTGGCATATGCAAATAAGTTATGCTAATGAGTTATGCTAATGAGCTCCTGCACCTCTTTTTCTACGAAATGACCCCTGCCTGTTATTTCCACAATATTACAATTCTCATGCTGCTTCCCTGTGCCCACCAGTAAAAGTGCCCCATCTACCTTCAGCAGCACTAAATGGTTAGGGCTGCAGTATTCCCCATGACCCACCCTGTAAACCAATGCTGTTGGGTGGTGAAATTTGATAAAATCATCATAGTGGACACCAGGAAATTTAATAAAACTCTAAACAACAGAATTTTTATAAGACAGCGATGTCAAAAACGTCTTCCAGCAAATTCTTATGCTGTAAAATCATGAAGTTGATGCACAGAGACGTGCACTGAAGCTCCGTCTCATGCATTTTACTGAGACGTGTCAGTCCAACAGATCTGGATACTCTGGCAAGTTCTCTCCCTCCATTGCTCTGAATTATTTCATTTTTAAGAATTTATTTGAAACATTTCCGTGCTGCTTTTTT
>NW_015164723.1:137826-180341 GCF_001447785.1 Gekko japonicus | reverse complement strand
ACCGGGTGTGCTGGGTCAGCTGGTCACCATGGATACCATGCACTGGAAACTGGATATACAATCTGAAATCAAGTCGAGCAACAGAGCCAAAGGTCAGAAACCCGGGAAATCAGTCAAAGGTTGCAGGAGCTAGGAGCGGAAGCTAACAGCCAGAATCAAGTCCGAGTATGCACAGTTGCTTCTGCGCTGAGGCAGGTGCATGGAGGTGTTTATGACCAGGTCCTCCCTTCCCTGGGAGTCAATCTGCCAAGACTCACAGCCCATCACGTTGCCTTTGCAAGAGCTGCAGTCTGGCAGTCTTCCTTTGCTCTTGCACATTTAGCCACTGGCGTACTCTGCGTCTGGGACACTCAGGAGAACTAGGTGGGGATTCTGGCCTTTGGGTGTCTCCACCTGGGGGTGCTGGGCCAGGCTCTGGATCGGTCTCTCCCTCTGGCTGCACCTCCTGTGCAGCTGCTGGGGCCTCTTCTCCCTCAGGTGCTGTTAAGGGTTCCTCTTCTGGGCTGACTCCAGAGGAGGCTGGGTTGCTCCATGCCTCTTCCTCATCTGAGGAGTAGTCAGCCTCAGCAGAGCCAGTACCCATGACACTGGGGAAAACCTGGTAGTAAACGGGTTGTGACGGGCCACGGATGGACTTTCCCATGTCTAATCGCTCCAGCGTGCTCTCATGGGGTCGGGAGGGTCTGATCAGGCCATCCCAACTCCATGCTGTTGTCCCCCCCCCTCGCAGTATGCACATAATTGCAAACGCCATAGGGAGCCCTCGGTGCAGAGGTGCGATTTATCGATCCTTCATTTAAGCACATGGGGGAAAAGGTAAAGGTAAAGGTTCCCTTGCTCGAAAGCCAGTCGAGTCCGACTCTAGGGTTGCGGTGCTCATCTCCGTTTCAAAGCTGAAGAGCCAGAGCTGTCCGAAGACATCTCCATGGTCATGTGGCCAGCATGACTAAACACCAAAGTGCACGGAACGCTGTTACCTTCCCACTGAAGTGGTACCTATTTATCTACTTGCAATTTCTTGCTTTCGAACTGCTAGGTTGGCAGGAGCTGGAACTAGAAGCGGGAGCTCACTCCGCCATGCGGCACATTCGGGTCTCGAACTGCTGAACTACCGACCTTCCACAGCCTGCAGTTCAGCGTCTTAACCACTTGAGCCACCGCAGCTCCTATGGGGGAAAAAGGCACACACAAAAAAAGACTCACCAGCAGTTGCATCTGATCACACACTGACGGACTGCACCTGCAGCTTCAAAGGGAGGTGAGATCATGCAACTGTGGGTCAAATTTCTCTGGAAGAAACAGCCTCACTACCCCCCCCCCCATTTTTTCTGGCGCATGTGACCGCAATCTAGGACTTGAGGCGAATGACTTTAGTGCAACAATAGCATAATATCCAATAATGCGTGGATGCAACCTTTCTGATCCAACTCCCTTTGGTCCTACCTTAACCAGATGCCTCCTTTGATCCTACCTTAACCAGATGCCTCCAACTCCCTTTGGTCCTACCTTAACCAGATGCCTCCTTGGCTTCTTTCTGCTCCGTTCTTCTGTTTGTTGCTGGTCACCCTATGCTATTGCTTAGATCCCCCTGGACCTTTCTTTCTACCTCGCGGATTCTTGGCCCAGGTAGAACAGGACGCTTTGTGCAGCCTTGCAATAATGACGCCACACAAAATCAGGCCAAAATGTATAGAGTTCTGTGAACATTTTCATTCCTCCCCTCCACAAAGCTATTGAATGTCTATAAATAACCTGACCACTGTTCAATGAAAGCTTCTTAATACCTCCTGACCTGGAAAGCTGAAAGTCACTGGAGCTCAACATTATGTTTGCTAGAGCAATTACAGTCACTTGAGCAGAAAGCTGCTCTTCATGTCAGGGATGCCAACAATGACCGCAATAATTTCCTACAGCGGCTGAGACAGCAGAGGGACATGACTAGGATTTCTAGAGTCCTTGCAAAGAGCAATGCATGACCTTTGTTCACCTTACAAAGCTTGCTCGCTCATGGACAATTATGATTCACATCCGGATAGTCTGAAAAATATAGGAATTAAGAATGTTATATCTGTCACAAGCCCATCATCAAGAGAAACCTGCAAAAGATACAGCGTACAAAGAGAAAATTGAATGGTACTTGGCCATGTGTCTGTAGCTTGTTAAGAGATAAATTGTGATACATGCCATTAGATAATAACGTTGGCTTATTTTTAAACAGGCTCACATTGTGGGTTCAATATATACAACAGTTGTTTTAGCCAGTCATGGTATGCAGGGAAAAGCACCAGTGGTCTGCAAAATAATTGCTGGTGTGCTAAGCTAAATAATTCAGTTAAGGTAAATAATCAGAAGCTCCCTTCAATCCAAAGAGCACACTTACAGACATGCCTGGTTCTACACTGAGGTGAGCTTAGAAGGTGATAGATCAAAGAGAGTGGCACCTACCACCACTATATTGTTGCTTGCCCCATAGCTGTTGCTATGCTACCTGCCACCTAGGAGTAGCTAATGCTGCTTTCCTTCTTGTTCCTAGGCATCTTTAAAGACAGCACATGTGCAGTGAGGCTTCCCAAATTCTCTTTGAGCATGCGTGACCTGGGAACAGGACAGGAAGGTGCCTTAGCTGCTCCAGGTGGTGGGAGTGGGCAGGCAATGAGAGGTGGTGAAAGATTGGGAACTGGCAAGTGGCAGGAGATGGTGGCAAGGGAGTAACAGTGTTGTCCTGCAAGGCACTTATTAGCGCTATTAAGACTTGGACTGTGTCAGTAGTGTTCAAAAAGGGACTGAACTGTGTAGTGATCCAAAGATGATGCCAGTTACACACACAGAGAAGAAGGAAGCCTTCCTGTGAGATGATGTACATATGGTTTCAGAAGTCACCTACCCTCTTATTTGCTGTAAGGTGGACCAGCTCCCTAGACACAATGAAGCACTGAAAGACAGCCATGTCAAGGCAGAAGACCTGAAACCAAGGATTCAAACTCCATGCTGAGTTTCCTTCTTTGCATGCAGGCAACATCCCCTTCCCCCCACCCAGCCTTACCTAGCTGAAACAACCACCATAAGACAATCAAGGAATGTCCATGACAATGAGTATGGCCACATGAGTCATCATCCCTCCAGGTGCTACCGTCTTGACCAGGATTACTAGATCTCAGGGCTCTAGTCGGGGGGGAGCTCTCAGGTACGGAGCTCCGGAAGAGAACCTCTAGGGGGCGGGGCGGTCACGTGGTGAAGCCCCGCCCCCTTCTTTACTCCAGGTGCTACCGTCTTGCCCAGGATTACTAGATCTGAATATTGACCACCCCCCCTTAGACCCTTCCCCCTTGGCCCCAGGTCCAATCAGTGTATTTTTTGGGACGGACTGATAGGAGGTGTGCCAGGGGATGTGGCCAGCGTAGCCCATGCCCCCATGCCACCTCATAAAAGAGGGCAACCCGCCATGCTCGCTCTCTTGCTCTCTCTCCTATACCCACCCTAACTCCACAACTCTTGGTTGCGCAGCCAGAGTCTCCACGTGTCACTGCCGGCTCAGGACACAACCTCATAACCCCATAGTCTCCCTTATTTTTCCTAAGGATCGCTTCATCTCGCCAAGGACATGTAAAAGTATTGCCCATCAACAATTATCCCGCTAATGTGAATGTGCTATCATTTTCTATCTAAGTTTCCTAGAACTGTATAATTGTGAGTGTGATTGAATTATTGTATGTGTGTGAGATATCTTCAGTAAACAGAACCATTTTATACTGAAGCCAGTCTTGAGTCTACTTCTGGTGCGTCTGGAAGAAGTGGAACCCCTGTATACATAGGTGATTGCTCCCTTATTTGCCTATTGCCTCGCATATAATCGTATTTCCCCTAAGACCATCAATAACTTGAGGCAATTTGGCTAACAACAGCCTCAGACGGCATCCCTTGCTAAGCTGCCACTACCCAAGATGAAGCTGCCCAGTATATCCCAGAAAGATCCACTCTGTTGGTTTGGGTGCTAACAGCAGGAGGACATGTGCCATCAAAGAAGTGGGAACATGTGCTATCAAAAATATATCCTTTTTAGAGGTGAAGTCTAGACTGTGGATCTTCCTCCTCAAAAAGGCCTGCTACTTGTGTGCCATCAGACCTGTTAACAGTTAATAAAGACATTTGTTGAACCAGACTTTTGTTGAACAGTTTTAATTTGAAAATCATGTGATTTATTCAACTGCATGGATGATCAGGGCTCCAAGAATGTTATTGTCCTAGTTCACCCACCATCCTTCTTGGTAACTGTGAGAAAGTATTACATATTGGAAGAAGTTCCAAGAATATAGTTTTATAAGGCACCTTTTCCTATGGGCTAAGGGCATGGTTTCTGTCCGATTCCAAGGCAAACCATTCAACATCACAGTAATCCAAGTCTGGAGAGCACTCAGTATTACAACTGTTCTGCAGAAGGGAGGGCAGAAGTCAGCTGAAGTCAAAGGGGCAGATAATGGTAGGTTGGTGGCTAGCTGGGAAGGAGATGGGGTTGCCAACTACATGCTGACAAATTCCTGGGGATTTGAGGGGTGGAGCCTGGAGAGGGTGGGGTTTGCAGAGGGGTGGGACCTCAGACAGGTAGAATGCCATAGACTCCACCCTCCAAACCAGCCATTTTGTCCTGGGTAACAATTGTTGCCAATCTCCAGGTGAGGGCTACAGATTACTCACAATTACAACTGCTCTTCAGGTAGCAGAGATCAGTTCCTCTGGAGAAAACAGTGGACTCTGTCATTATACCCTGCTGAGGTCACCACAGCAAATTGACACTGTTTGCCCAAAGCCAGAGCACTGCCCCAGAGCCTCTTTCTAGATCTCGTTGTATTGCTTTCACAACGGGCTTTACTGCTAGTAGTTTTATAAGACACCTTTTCCTATGGGCTAAGGGCATGGATCCTATAGTCAGGAATGTCACTCCTAGCTTATTTTAGGATTAAATCAAGTCTGGGAAGATGAGATGAACTCCAGTTATGATACACCTCAGCCAGTCAGTGGCATTCCCTGAAATCATTTTTAGGATTTGGGGTAGAAGGAAGACAGCCTCTGTAACAGCAAACATCTTTTAAAGAGAAATTTTTGAGTTACCATCACTGTTTAGGTGTGTCTGCAGTACCTCTGTAGTTTCCCCCAGCAGTCAGAAAAGGTACTGTACATTCATCTTTCACAGAACATATGATCTGCACTCTCAATTGGTATGCTAGCTGTCCACTGACATGGCACTTGGAATCATATGGCAACCAAGGACATTTCTGCTTTGTAAAGCTTCCTGAACATCTGAGAATAAGATATTTTCCTCACATCCTTCAGAGGATTTTTGCTTTAGAAGATGGATTTTATTACCTTTATCAAGAGCCCAGGTTAGAGATTACCTCACTGCTCTTCAGGATGACACCTCTATTAAAACATAAGAGGATGGCTAGAGTTATCTGAAAGACTCTGGAGCTTCCTCCATCAAGATATAGGCTGCCCCCCCTTTAAATTTTTTTTAGAAAACACATGAATACCATACTCCTGCAATGGTTTTTTGGGTTGCAACTGATTTTGGTACTTGAGGCTGCAGGATTCTAATTTGAAATTATTTTTGTAAATTTCCTCCTGTAAACCATACTGACAGTGCAGTCCTAAGTGAGATATACCCTTCAAAATCTATTGAAGTCAATTGGATTAGAAGGGTGTAACTCTATTTAGGATTGCACTGTGAGAGTATTACAGAAAGTGAGTATATGAATTTCCACCATTATCCAGTGAGTGGCATAAAATCCAATAGAAATGGCTCCATGTTCCACTTCAGCTTCAATCAAAGGTTACTGAGTTCACTCTATTAGTGGTTACTAATAATGAATCTGCATAGCCATAAAGATAGTATTAATGCATAAAACAGGATAATCACTTTCTGCACTGAGAAAGCCAGTCTCAGTCCTTGCTAAATCTGAGTGGAAAAATATTAAATTTGTTAATGAAGAGGCAAGTCTTTCAAAATGTCAGGAAGTTCAGAATTATAATTAGAATTTCTGTAAATAAGAAATGCTACACTTTGATTGAAGAGAAATGGGCTTTTGTTCCTGTCTCTTAATGTGTAAAATGCATTATCTCTACCACACCAAAACCCAAGACTGAGGCATATGTGATTCTTGGAATGCAAACAGCAAGTCCCACACATTGCCATGATTTTCTCTATTTCCTGAGTCAGATTAGAGCAGAAAGACTGAAGGAAGTGATTTGCTTGCAGGTTATTTCTGCCTCCCCCCCGCCGTCTGCATCATTAAATAATTGTGTAAACATTTATGGTCCAAATTAGATCTTGACTTAACAGAGGAATAATCCTTTCCTTTGTGTCTGTCAGCTGGCTCATAACATCGGATGCCTGGTTGATAATTAGATCACTAAATAAGCATGGTAGTCCAGAAGACAACCACCCCCCTTCTCAACTTGATGGCTACTGAAATCAAAGATATGTTGCTATTTGGGGATGATGCCTGGATTTTTGTTGCTTAACCCCAGGGATCTTACATTATTGATACCTACACAGGCCAGTTTCAGTGTTCATTATGAGGAAATGGACCCAAAGGAAGGGCTTAGAAAATAGGATTTGTCTCAGTGGCTCCTGTTAAATTCTATAGAATGAAGTTAATAAAACTATTGTGGGAGGAGCAAAATATCTGAACTTTCCTCCATACATTCAATTAGATGAGTTTTTGGAAGGCATTTTAAACTGTGATGGAGATATTGGAGCAAAGAATTAAAACCCTCTCACCCAGTGACCCTTCCTCGATCATCAAAACAGCTGTCTAGGGCTCAGGCCTGTAGCTACAGTGGGGCCTCTTGTGGCCTGCCCCTCTCAACTTACCGCCAAGGCCCCCTGACTTCCCATCCAGCCCAGGCCCTCCAACTTCCATTTTTTTAAAAAAATTATGGCACTCGTTGCCATCTGCGGCTACTCTCTCTCAGGCCGATTCCTTCCCTGCTTTGTGCCTGAATGGGTCCTTTGTGATCCCAAGCTGCTGGGCCTCTGTCTCCCCCTCCCTCCGCAAGGCACCGAGTCTACCTGTGCCAAGAAATTGGCAGCTGGCACAGGATTCTCCCCCCAGCTCCCAAGCCCAACCCTATGGTTGCAGGGAAGTGTGGGAGCGGGGCTGCTCATTTTGTCTGTGTGTGTGGGTGCCCCTCAACTTATTTAAAGGCCCCCTGAATTAAAAAATCCTGGCCATGGGCCTGCTGGGGCTGCTAATTAGCTTTTTTTTTTTTTTAAGGGGGAAGATTCTAATCCTGGATCTTTCATGTCATGTCCATTTTGGCCCTTAGTCATAACGGTGCCAACCTAGCAGTTCGAAAGCAAGAAATTGCAAGTAGATAAATAGGTACCACTTCGGTGGGAAGGTAACAGCGTTCCGTGCACCTTGGTGTTTAGTCATGCCGGCCACATGACCACGGAAACGTCTTCGGACAGCACTGGCTCTTCGGCTTTGAAACGGAGATGAGCACCGCAACCCTAGAGTCGGACTCGACTGGCTTTCGAGCAAGGGAACCTTTACCTTTACCTTTACCATAACGGTGCAATCCTAAACACACTTATACAATTCAGTTTGTGAATTTTAAGCCAACGGGTTTAGAAAGGTGGAACTTGCTTTAGAATTGCACTGCCAGTCCCATTCCATATCATTCAATGAGATTCAGCTGAACTTTAAATTTGGGAGCAATTTGAAACAGCTCTCCTCTGAAATAAGGCTACTCCCTGGAAAGTCTCCCTAGGATTGCAACCATAGCTGGGCTATACTCAATATACTCCATTGCAACATGGATAGTGACAGTACATTATTAAATAATATGCATCCACTCTATCCTACATAGTAAGACAGTGGAGATAAGTACCCACTGGGGACCTATTAATCCTAAATGCTTTTATCCTTTAAATAGTTCATACCCAATATGATAGAAGTTATTGAGTCTGAGAAACATTTGTCTGTTTACTTTGTTTCATTTTGCCATATTTTGAATATATGTAATCTTTCTTTTCTAAATCATTTTACGACCTTTTCTGAAAAATTTAAAAAAATTACATGAAACATGTTTTTATATATACAGTTATTTTGACAAAGTGAATATTGAATAAGCTGTCCTTGCTGGAAACTTTATGTTTTTGATATCTGTGTTTTTGGCTCAACATTTCTATATAATTTTCAGTAAAATATGGGGTAAAATGGTTTTCAGATCCCTGACCCAGATGGCCTAGGCGAGCCCAATCTGATTAAATCTGGGGAAATAAGCAGGGTTGGCCCTAGCTAGTATTTAGATGGGAGAACTCCTAGGAATGCTAGGATCATGAAGCACAGGCAGGCAATGGCAAACCACCTCTGAATGTCTCTTGCGGGGCCGCCATAAGTCAGCTATGACATGACCGCACTTTCTACCATCTTTTCAGAGTGTGCACAGTTTTTCCTCCCCATATCCTCAGGACTCATGGGTTAGGATGGAAATTGAATGTAATATTGCATTCATTGATGTTGTTATTGTGACTATGCCTTATGATAGACAGCTGTCTCTTTTAAGTATTACATGTTGTTTTCTGATTTTTTAAAATCCCAGTTAACAAGGCTGCAATAATTGTATATGAAGTATAAAACACAATGGCTTTTTTAGAGCCTTTGTGTAATCGTTACCTCGGAAAGCCGCAATGTTTGGTAGTCATGAGGCTGGGAGTAAAACTGTAGCAGGCTGGGAGTTTTGCTGAACTAGAACTTTTTCTCCAGAAAAGTCAGAGCTTAAACTTTTATACAAGGAAGCTTCAAGTTTGGCCAGTAAGGATGTGGCAATGGAGACATAATAAGTTTTAGTGCACAGCAACATTTTAACAGGAATGTTTAGATCAACTGTTGCATTTCCTGAGTAACTTTCTCTTTGGAATAGGAAAATACAACAGCCTGTTTAGGAGGATTTAGAATACCCCATTTTCTAACAGTAAAATAAGATATTTAACTCACCAAATCAACTTTTGTGCTTCTTTATTGGTTTCATTTATTACTGCAAGCACTGAGCAATGACCCTGCTTGGAGCACTCCTGTTTGAGTTCTCTTGTTTAGTACAGAATTACCACCTCTCCAAACATTTCCTTCCAAGGTTGCTGACTTACAAGAATGGTACTAGAAATGGACTAGTTCCCTGTTTAGTCCCCATTCCTTGATTCACGCGAGGTACCCTTGGGCATGCTTGTTATGTGACCTAACAGTGAAAGCTACCTCAGACCCTAAAACTGAAAACCGTTTCTCCATAATGTTTTTCTGAGCCCACAGAAAAGACAACTAGAATGAGGAACAGTTTAAAGTAACTTTAATGTGAACAGCAACTAAAACATCTTGTGACGACAGCTGGCAACCCCCACGTGGGGCCTAGAGTTCTCCTGGGATTACAATTGATCTCTGGAATACAGAAGAGGAAATGGAAGCTTTGGAGGGTGGACTCTTTGGTGTCATATCAGTGCTGAGCTCCCTCCCCTCTCTAAACTCTGTCCTCCTCAGGTACCATCCCCAAATCTCCAGGAATTTCCCAAGCCAGAGTTGGTAACCCTACCTTGCACAGCGGTCTCTAAGTCTTGTCCTTGTTTTAGTCTATGGTGATCTTATTGATTTTAAATGGATTATTATAATGTGTTTTATTTGTAAATCTACTTTAATTGTAGATTTTAATTGTAAATTATGAACTGTTTTAACTGCAAATCTGCATTATTGTAGACCTATATGTTGGTACCTGCCCTGAACCTACATTGTGGGGATATAAGTCTAACAAAACAAAATAAAATACACAAACTGGGGTAATGTGATTTTAGGGCAAGTCCACACGTTACCAGTTTCTTAACACTGAAAACATATTGGTGTGCCTACAGGATTTAAACATGTCTTTTAGTGACTTCATAAGACTGGTTCTTTCAGAAACATTGGTTTACTGGTCTAAAATAGTACAAAATTTGTATTGGCTGATACAAGATCTTGCATATGTGAAATCAAAAGCATGGGATATATAGATCCTGGAGTCTAAATCTTATTTTATTTGAAACATTTGCTTCCTGCTTGTTCCCATATGGTGTCATGGTGAATAACAATCCAAAGTATAATACGCATTAGGGTTATACTAAAGCAAGGATAAGTGTGTGCCTTGTTCAGAGGAGGAGGAGTCTTACAATTTAGAGAAAAGAATGTCTGATTTTAATTAAGGAAGGATGGAATTAGTTCTAGGCCTGCTACAGATGCTTAAACTAGTACTCTCGGTCCATTTTGAAATGAGCTGAGATTTGTGGGGATTTTTAAAGACAAATGGCACTTAGCATATGCCTACTTGTGAGCCGCCCTGAACCCGCGTTGCGGGGATGGCGGGCTATAAATTGAATTTATAAATAAATAAATAAATATACATACGCTTTCCACAAATGGATTGTGCCCTCTTGCACCTCTTATCAGTTGAACGTCTGCAGCGAGCTGTTCATAGGTATAAGTGTTTATGCATTGGTTTTTCCATGCAATTGTGACCCTGCGTTGTACAGCATTTCTGACTGTGTGGCAGAGCCTGCAGGAAGGCACTTGGATGAGCAAAGGGCTCACTATAGATATTCAGATGAACACACAGACATTTGTGGGTGAGGTCCATGGGGGTGTTTGTGTTCCTCACTGTACAAGTAGAGTGGTAAACATTTTTTTAAACAGCAGCAGTGTTAGAACTCTGAGTATTCAAAGCTCTTCACATACATTATTTCAGAAATCCTTACAATCCGCCCTGCAAAGTAGGATTTATCAGGCTGGAACTAGACATTATTTAACTGCTGCCCCCAAAAAGCAGCCCTACATCTCCCTCCTTTCTCTTGGCTGTCGCCTGCTTTGGCAAGTAACCTTCTGTCATCAATCTTCATCCACTGCTCAGTAGGGCAGCAGAAGAAAAATCGGAGGGGTGAAAAGGCATCCTGCAACAGCATGACATCACTTCTGGCTGCTTAGCCAGAAATGATGACAATGCATCACAGGACACTCTAGGACTCAGCCAGAATTGAGTTTGGGGTGAATTTAGAGTGTCCTGCATTATGGTGATGTCACTTCTGGATGTGCAGCCAGACGTTGCCGGATGCCCTGCCCCCTAGTCTTCCAGGGGTTCCCAGCCTGCCCTCCTCTCCTCTGATAAAGGCAAGGAAAACAAAATGTGGGTGGGTGAGAAACAGTTTTCCAACCCTTTAAGTTGTCAAGGCGGGGGGCGGGGGGGCTGGAGTTTTCCTAGACTACAGAGAGCAGTTCAACTGGAGAAAATGGCAGCTTCAGATATGTGCTCCCTCCCCTCTCCCCAAACTCTGCCCGCTCTGGGTACTACTCCCAAATCTCCAGGATCTATCCAAACTGGAGCTGGCAACCCTACCTGCAAGTAGCAACAACGAAGGAGAAGGTGCATGTATGCCTGTGGAAGCTGGCAACATCAAATTGCACATCACATTTTATTACATTTATTTGTTATGTTCATCAAGACGTTAACACTACTACCACTGACCCAGGTCTTAACAAGGAACTGTTAGTTCTTATCCTCTATAGGTGCTAATATTTTGTATATCCTACTGTTACAGATGTTAATTACTTCATCTATATTTCTGTAATTTCCTGTTGTATCACGCTTTTCACATTTCATCCTGTTTTAAAGGTAAAGGTTTCCCTTGCTCGAGATCTAGTCTCTAGGGGGCGGTGCTCATCTCCATTTCCAAGCTGAAGAGCCAGCACTGGCCAAAGACGTTTCTATGGTCATGTGGCTGGCATGACTAGACGCCAAGGCACATGGAATGCTGTTACCTTCCCCCCAAAGCGGTACCTATTTATCTACTTGCAATTTCTTGCTTTTGAACTGCTAGGTTGGCAGAAGCTGGGACCAGAGATGGGAGCTCACTCCGTCATGCGGCACTCGGGTCTCAAACTGTCGAACTACAGACCTTCCAGTCTGCAGCTCAGCGTCTTAACCGCTAAACCACCATTTTGCATTCTGACTATTTAACACCAATTGGAAATATCTCATACCCATACTGAATGAACCACTCTTTGGATCGAATTATACGTTGAACCAAGGTTTCTTGATAACATTTCCCCCTCCCCTTTCTGTTGTGTGTATATAAATAATTTCTGATGGATTTACTTCTCTGTGCATCTGATGAAGTCAGCTCTGATGGGTTGTCAACTATGGCTTAAGAAATTTTTGGAGTTTTGCGGGTGGTACTCAGGGAAGGCAGAGTTTGAGGAGAGGAGAGAGAGAGCTCATCCTGTAGCCTTGCCACCTCCAGGCTGGGAAATTCCTTGTGGGGTTTTGGGAGGGGACAGACTTAGTTGTAATTCTGGGAGATCTCCAGGACAGTGTTCCCTCTAAGCTGAGTTAGTGTGAACTAGCTCACAGTTTTTTAGCCTCTGGCTCACACATTTGTGTCTTAGCTCAGGAAGGAGGGCTCCAGAGCAGACTAATTTATGCAGTAGCCAAATTGCTTGCTCACCACTTTGTGAGCCAGGAGCTCACAAAGTAGACTTTTTGCTCACAGGACTCCACAGCTTAGAGGGAACATTGCTCCAGGACCCACCAGGAGGCTGGCAACCCTACCTAGCAGAGATGTGATGCAACTAGAATCTACAGTAAGTAGTAGCATTGCTGGACAAACCTCTTTATTCCCAGTGTTGCAACATCATCAGTGATAAGAGCTTGCTCTGGATCTTATCTTTGGAGTCAATGGAACCCGGAGCAGAGCCCTTTCACCTGATCTTGACTGGTAGGGGGCGGGATACATGTGAAAAGAAAATCTTTAAGGAAGACTGAATCCAGGATGTTTATCCGGTGATGGCTTATTCAATTCCCACATGGAATTAACTCTTCAATATATCATCACTAGAGATGGCTGAAGGTCAAGTGGTTAAGACGCTGAACTGCAGGCTGTGGAAGGTTAGTACTTCAGCAGTTCAAGACCCGAGTGTGCTGCATGATGGAGTGAGCTCCTGTCTCTAGTTCCAGCTCCTGCCAACCTAGCAGTTTGAAAGCAAGAAATTGCAAGTAGATAAATAGGGACCACTTCGGTGGGAAGGTAACAGGGTTCCGTACACCTTGGTGTTTAGTCATGCCGGCCACATGACCACGGAGATGTCTTCGGACAGCACTGGCTCTTCAGCTTTGAAACGGAGATGAGCACCGCAATCCTAGAGTCAGATTCGACTGGCTTTCGAGCAAGGGAAACCTTTACCTTTACCTTTATATCATCACTAGAGATGGCTGAAGGCTTTTCTAGAGTCCCATTTGCTATTGTTGGCTTTTTTTTCCTACCTGAAGGTTCATTTATTTGATCCTAGTAGTCTTTTTTAATGGACCAAACTAAACAAAATTGTCTTCTGTCTCTTTCGTGCTTCTGGGTGTTCACAGGAGGTGTAATGTAGTGGATACACCTATGGAACTGCCACAGTCCTGCTCACTATTCTACAGACACATTCTTGGGGCTCCTGTAATTTCTCTTGAACTATTTGCCAATGAAAGTCAACACATGCTGTCCAAAAGTATATCTGGCAAGTGCTAGTCAGTAGAGCTGAACACCAGAATAATATTTTCCTGCAGTGGAAAAACAACACTTGGCAGCAACCTAGCAGGAGATTAGTGCCAAAGTTCCTTATTTGGCTAGTATTACAGGTTTCAGCCCTGCAGGGCAAGATTCTAGCTGATCAGAAGGTGATTTGGCTGGCTTATGTTCTACTACGTTTTCCTTTTCCTTTTGTATTTTAGAAAACACTTTTATATTTTGTATTGTAGGTAGGAGTCATGCACTCATTATGTTGTTTGATTTTTTACATTGATGTTTTAAGTGGGGCTGTCTACACGTAAGTTTCTATAAAATGTTTCCAAGTATCTAAAAATAATTTCACGTTCAATTGTCATCTATATGCTGTGAGTTCAAATACTGATAAAGCTCTAAGGTCCTTAATCCGTTGATTTAATGGAGGTGGGTTTATTTCTCCATTGCTGTGATAAGAGTCTTAGCTGTAGTAAGGGCACAGAGGGTCCATTTTCACTGAAAACTGGTTAGCTTCCAAGAAAAAGGCAGATAGTTTAAAAGTACATAAGCATCCTCAAAAGTCAATGAACATTCTAATACAAAATTGATATGAGTAACAATTTCTTCACAGAAAAACCAAATGACTGGACACACCTGAAACATATGTTTAAGTTACAATGCCAACAATTAGACACTTTACACAACCCTTTGCTAAAGAATTGCTGTGGTCTTTTTTTTGCTAAATAAGTCACAACTTAACATCTTTTTGCTGAATAAGTCACAACTTAACATCCATAAAAAGAGCAGGTGTAAACTTTAAGGTCATATCCCATTGCTTTGTCAAAATAGGGCAATCTAGCTCCTTATTCCATTAATTACTGCATATCATGATTTATTAATTGGCATCAAATATTTGTAGACAAATATTGCACATCTCATTTTCTGCACTGATTCAAATAGAGTTTCCAGGAGCAAAGGGAACTCTGAGACACTTAATGCCACAGGGCCATATTTAGATACTAAGATGTCGTAATTGTAAATATTGCCTTTTAACAGAAACTGACAAGTCATATCTAGACCTTAGCTCAGAAAATGGCAAAAACTTATCATCATAGTCTATCAACTGGTCCAAGGGAAAAATCTCCTTATTGGTCCAAGCCTTCCATAAAAAAGATTTCTTCTCAGTTTTTAAGGTCTAGATTGGCCCTTAATGTTATTTTAGCATGTGAAAATAGATCAAATTGATATTGTTGTGGAATTATGCACCATTGTTCTCTAGCTGCAGAAATTGCAAGAGGAATGGGATCCACTGTAACACAAGTAGACCATAATGCATTCTACTTAGAGAGGGGCACCAGGCAAAAAACACCCCAAAGAGCCCAAGATGGGTAGTTCAACTGCAAGGAGAGATCTAAGTAATTAGTACAAGTTAACAAGTATGACTGATGGTATAAACTAAGATCAGGGGAACTAAACCCTCCTATACTGAATGCAAGTTGCATCCTCTTTAAAGAAATCTGAGCATATGAGGAACCCCACATAAATTTCTGAAACAAAGCACTGATTTTATGAATATATCTGCAAGGTATATAAAAAGGAATATTCATTTTAAGTGTATCTGTCCCATAAAGCCAAGTTCAAAATTGCCCATCTGTCCAAATCCAAATATTTATCAGCAATTAGCTTGTTAAAATTTAGCATAATTATATGTATAATATCTCTAGGAATCACATCTGGGTACCACTGAAAATACACTTTGTGATATACTGTCTCCCAGTAGCATCAACTCAGATTTTGCCCAATTAATTGAATATCCAGACAAGTCTCTGAAGGTATTAATCATATTCATTAATGCAGGAATGGAAGACTGACTTCTGAAATAAATAATAAAAAATCATCTACATAAATAATAATTTTAGAACAGTTTTGTAAAAAGCTATGAATATTATTATTTTGTCTGATGGCACAGGCCAGAGGTTCCAGACATAGATCAAAAATAAGAGGAGAAAAAAGGCAACCCTTTCAAGTATACCTCACAAGAGGGAATGATGCAGAAAATATACCATTAGCACCCTGGATCTGAGATATGAATAAAGAATTCTAATCCACTTCAAAAATTCATGAGGAAAACTGAATTTAGTAAATACAGCAAAGATAAATTTCCAGGTTTTTTTTTTGTCAAAACCTTTTCCAGCATCAAATGACAGAAAGGCAACTTGATCAAATCTCTTACTCTTTAAAGCACTCAGATCAGTGATCAACCTAAGTTTATCAGAGCCTTGCCTACTTTGTATAAATCCTACTGGGTCTATGTGTACCAAAGTTGTAACAACCATTTGAAGCCTGAAGAATAGCAGTTAATATCTTAGCACCTACATTAATAAAAGACATGGGTCAAAAATTTGCACACCGAGTCTAGTCTTTGCCAGCTTTTGGGATCACAGTGATATAGGTACCCAAAATCTCATTATATAATTCATAAAGGTTTGGAATTAAGAAATCTGAAAAGGTTTTATACCATTCAATAGGCAACCTGTCAGGTCCTGGAGATTTACCATTATTCATATTCATTATCTTTATCTTTATTTATTTATATTCTAATTTATACCCCACCCTACCCTGCCGGAGCAGGCTCAGGGTGGTTTACAGATTAAAACATTAAAACAATCAAAACCATTAAACATTAAAACAGTTCATTAAAACGATACAGTATTACAGATTACATATTAAAGTGCTAGCAATGTTCTTCCCGTATCATAGTGATGGCGGTGCTGCATGAGTGCATACCATATGATGTTCATTCCCACACTGATCTTGCTTGATGCATACAGGCTGAGAATAATTCACCAGGAACCAGGCTTTACAGTTGTTGCTGGTGGTACATACTAGTGATGGTAACTGCCTTTATTTCATCACTGCCTTTATTTCATCAATGCATGAAGTTTCAGCAAGAATCTATTTTAGTGTTTAAGTTATAAATCCCCTTACATTTGTATTTTGATTTCTGTGTTTTATGGGTAGCAATTATAGCTTATCTGTTTTTAAATGAACATTGTTTTTTTTTAATAAATAATGATAATTACATTGGAAAGATAAAAAAGCAACTGGTACACAGCTAGCTGAATGTCATGTTTTTATTGACTACCTGACAGTGGATCAAAACCCACAATGATTGGATCCTCCCAGCATTTTAAAAATGCTTAAAAAGAAGTTGTTCAGGGCCCATTTCAGACTGGAGATGTGTGGGGAATTTTGTGCATGTGTGAGAAAGAGTTTAACTCTTCCCTCACAATTTACCAATTGAAATGAACTCCCCACACACAGCCCTCAAAGGAAAAACTGCAGACATCCTATTCTGTTCCTTTGAAGGATAATCAGGGCAGGGATCAGAGCAGTGGCAGTCTTGATCAATAAAGTCACACAGGACGAGTTAAACCCCTATTTCCTCCATTGAAATGATCCAGTCATAGACCCTCCAACCGCTGTGCTGTTTTCACACCTGAAAACTGATATTGGTGCAACTGGGGAAACTTATATGTAGCCATCGTTTCATGTAAGTTTCCCAAGGGAGCAAATATTGGCTCCTTGGGACCATTTCAGCACACAAAAACAGCACAAGTGGGGGAAGGCTAAAGCTGCTTCTCCCCCAGCGCCATGATTGTGATCAGAATAGGGCCCACATGCAACTAGGAGCCACAGAACTCCCATTGCGTGTCTGATACAAAGTCCTTGTGGCAGCCACAAGGACTTTATATGATGTGACTAGGCCTTTATAGATATAAAGAAGAAGAAGAAGAAGAAGAGAAGAGATTGGATTTATACCCCGCCCTTCACTTGGAGTCTCAGAGCGGCTTACAAACTCCTTTTCCCTTCCCCTCCCCACAACAGACACCCTGTGAGGTGGGTGGGGCTGAGAGAACTCTGACACAAACTGCTCTTTGTTCAAGGACAGCTGTGCCAGAGCTTGTGACTGACCCAAGGTCACATCAGCAGGTGCAAGTGGAGGCGTGGGGAATCAAACCCGGTTCTCCCAGATTAGAGTCCGGCGCACTTAACCACTACACCAAACTGGTGGACAGGATTCCCTTATAGATATAAAGAGGGACAGGATTAAGAGTCGGTCAGAAGTGAATCTGGCACTTTTCTGTGTGCTTGAGTCCCCTTGATGGATTAGAATACTGAGCGTTTTTCTAGATAGCTCTTAGTATGAGTGGTGGGGGGAAAGAATGCTTTTGTTTTTCTCTCACAGATGGAAAAAGGATGTAGGTTATAATGCTACCCGCTGATACACAAGAATCTTTAAGAGGTGAACATCTTAGAGAGAAGCAGTTACTTCCTCTGAAATTGGAACACTGAGTATGAAATACGTACCATAAATAATGCCATTTTCCATTTGTTATTTGTATGAACACAGTGGTTATATTATATTACTGGCACAACCCACATTCCTGCGATTTAAGACAGAATTTATATGTATGGTGCTTAAGCTCACCAAAGAAGACTCGTTTATTTATTATTAATTGGACTTTTATCCCACCCTCCCCTGTGTTGCAGGGCTCAGGGCGGGTTACAATAAAGGATAAAACAATCCATTAAAACATCATTCAGTATTAAAACTATAGCAACAATTGCAATACACCAGATGGCAATCCGGCAGAGTTGGGGAGTGTTCCCAAAAGTTTCTGATGTAGATGTCCCCATGATAGACCAATTTCTGAGCAGTGGGCAAAGGTCATCAATACACCAGGTGAAACAGTGTGGACAACGCAGCAGGACAGAGCAGGGTAGGGTAGGGTAGGTCGATGTAATTTAGAAATCCACTGCCTCAACCAAAGACCTGGTGGAACATCTTCATTTTACAGGCCTTTCAGAACTGAAGCAAATCCCACGGGCCCCTGATCTCATATGGGAGAGTGTTCCACCAGGTTGGAGCCAGAGCCGAAAAGGCTCTGGCTCTGGTAAAGGCTAGACAGATGTCTTTTGGGCCAGGGGTTCACCAGCAGCTGTTGGTCTGTCGAGTGTAAAGCTTTTCAAGGGATGTATTTATAGTAATGGGTTCCACATTAGTTCCAAAAAGAGGCAAGCAGGATACAAAATAATGTGGTTGATAACTTTCATTGGACCAAGTACGTAGGCAGAACAGAGAATCAAGCTTTCAAGTTGTACTGAAGTCTTCAATAGTGCTCCTGTGCAATTCATTATCTTGTTATCCTACCCTTTCCATTGGACATAGCCTGAACCCTTTTACTTAGAATAAAATAATGTTTAATATATATCTAAGAACATTGTCCCAGTTTGTTCTGAGAGTTCATCTTCCCCAAACTAATAGCCTATTACAGGTGAACTAGCTTAGCACAACTAACAAATGATCTCTGTATTTCTTTTGACTATATTTACATAATTGCATTTTACCCTGTATTGCATGCATTTCAGAGCCCCTTGACCTTGCACTTTAGTTTTTCCCATAGCCTTACATAAAATGACTGTACATTAGGATTCAGGCAGTGAATCTGAAGAAGTGGGCTCTAGACCAGGAAAGCTTATGCTGAAATATTGTGTTAGTCTTTAAGGTGCTGCAAGATTCTTGTTTGCATTAAATTCTTACATACAATTTTTTGGCTTAAATATTTGATGTGAAATATGTTATAATATTTTGTATTGACCACATGGTGGAGAACCTTCACCGCGGACAGCACATTTATCACCCTTACTATTCATTCTGGAAGTGGGGCACCTGAGATCCGGTGTCTATTCTATTCTCCCTGGTTAATTCCTGAAAGTATTCTCAGACTGATGCAAGACCAATGGTATCCTCTATCAGTCCTGAAGTCACACATTCACTGGCAACTTCAGCTTCTTTCACTGAGCCGGTTAAAAAAATAAATAAGACAGAACATTCACAAAGCTTTTATTTGGTTCTTCATCCCCTTCTTCCTTCTTAGTTACACTCAACACCAACTATTCCCTGTCAGTGTCTGGGCACCAGGGGTCATTTCGTAGAAAAAGAGCTAGGGGAACTCATTAGCATAACTCATTAGCATATGCCACACCCCCTGACATCAGGGGCCCGGCGGTGGTCCTGCAAGGCCAGCGGGAGTGCGAGGAAGCCCCACCAAGGCCCTCCCTGGCCCCAGGCAGGCAGGGGTGGGGTGAGGCAGGGAGGAAGCAACTTCCCCTCCCTCTTCTCCTGCCTCCTCCTGGCTGAATGAGGGCTGGAAGCGGGGCGGCCGGAAGCAGGGGCGGGGCTTCGTCATGTGCCCCGCCCCCCTGCACCTCGCCCGGGGGAACTGCGTTCCCCCGCGTTCCCCCCCAAAATGACCTCTGCTGGGCACTTTGTCTGCTCCACATGGCAATGGTAGAGCTCATGTGTGGTAGGGATGCCAACCTCCAGGTAGGACCTGGGGAACCCCTGAAATATAGTTCATCTCCAGACTACAGAGATCAGTTCCCTTGGAGAAAATGGAGGCTTTGGAGGGTAGGCTCCATGGCAAAGTACCCCACTGAAATTCCTGCCCCTCGGATCCATCTTCAAATCTTCAGGACCCTTCCAATCTGGATCTGGCAACCCTACCCCCCCACATCCCCTGCTGGTGGCCAGGGGGGACCTGGCAACCCTATGTGTGAGAGTTCCTTTCTCCAGATGAAATCAGCCCAAATGGACCCTTCTCCCACCATGCAAAGGGATTTTATCTATTATCTCTGCCCATCTTCTTTGTGGGTCAAAATTCTTCATCCTGGGGTCAACAAGAAGATCCTATCTAGACCCCTGCCTCTTAAATCTCTGTTGCCTTCTCGGTATCAGATTCCAGATAAAGTGTGAGCTGGCTATTTCATTGTCTTCAGCCACAAAGCTTTTATGACTGCATAGTGGTTAAAGTGGCAGACTAGTATCTGAGATACCCAAGTTCAAATCCCCACTTGTGCCATGGCAGCTAGCTGGGTGACCTTAGGCTAGTCACACTTCCTCAGCCTAACCTACTTCACAGAGTTGTTGTGAGGATAAAAAGGAGGAGAAGAATGTAAACTGCTTTGGATCACTATTGAGGAGAAAGGCAGGGTACAAATGAATCAATGAATTACATAGTCATTGACAGGATGGGCGATACTTGGGAGCACTTGATTTTCTCCTTCCTTCGTGTCTTGTGCTAACCAAGAAAAACTTTTGTAACCAAGTGTGGGGTTTTTGAAAAGTCCAGGCCTCAAAATAAAATGCACTTCTCTACACATGCTGTTGGAAAGCCATTTTTTCCCTGTTTCCCCACAGCATCATGGTACATTTGTGCACCTCCCAGTGTTTCCTCATCTTTCCTCAATTTCTCCCAATCCTGCTTTGTTTTGGGAAGGGTTGCAGCAAAGTCTGGACGGCTGTTTTGTGTGTGGGAAAGTTTAGCTTTTCCCAGTACCACCAACATGGCAGCTGTTTCCCCTTTCTCTGTCCCTTGGCTGTCATATCCTTCTCCTGCCAGTGGCAATTGAATATTGTTATAATGCTATTGTTAGCTGGAGCTGGCTGTGTGTGAACAGAAGGAGAAGGCTGCTTGAGAATAAAGGTGAGGTTTCTTGTGTTACGTTAGGAAAGGATACTTTGGCTGCTAAAGAAATCTATACTGTGGTAGGAAAGGCAAGGTAGGCATTTCAGCTATCTAACTAGGAGATGAAGAGAAACCGAGAGAGAACATGTTGCCCTCTTAGAAATATTGTCTCTGGCTATAGGAGAAGACCTCCCAGCCTGGCCCCCATTCCCTTCTGCCTCTTGACAGGCTGGTGGGGAAAAGGGGTAGGGTCCAAAACTGGAAGTGATGGCTTCACATTGGGGGAAACACTCTGGGGTTTACCCCACATTCTATAGTTACCACACAGAGACAGTTTTAACAATATTATAACAATATAATGATATTCAAGTGCTGATTTAAAAATGGCAGAAAAAGCCGTGGTGGTGGCGGCGGTGGTGGTGGTGGTGTGTGTGTGTGTGCGGTGGCTGCAGCCAGGGGGACTGGGGTGAGGACTGATCGCTTTACTGCATGTTAGTTTGCCCCGGGGCAAACAGCCACACTTCTCCTCTGCAGTTTCCTGCCCGTGTGGCAGGGGCCCCTGTGTGGAAAACACCTACCTCAACTGCTGAGGGCCAGAACAGGGGAGAGTACAATGATGGCCTATCCCGCCTCCTCCCAAAAAAGAGCATTGAGGCAGGTGAAGGAAATCAGGTAAGCCTCATCTGCAGTGTGTACAAACGTTAGGAGACATGGGAGGAGGCATGGAGGGGAAAAGATGAGCAACCATGATACTGGTTGCTGGCCTTGATGTATTTTGTTTCTTTCAATAAAAGGGCCATTAGGCGCATACACATGCCAGTATTTCAAAGATCTTCAGCCTTTTCTAAAAAGCCTTTTGGAGTTAAATTAAAGCAAGAGATTTGTGTGAAGTGCTAACGGTGTTGTTTGCTAAATCTATTATTAACTAAGTCAAAAGCTAACTGCTGTAAAATAGAATGTAAATGAGGAAAAGAAATTTACAAAATTGTATTTCCTGTTTTACAGCTGACTCAGCTTGCACGCTGTTCTCTCTGTCCATGTATGATTAAAGCTCACTTATAGCTATCATCCATGCTTCCAAATGCTGATAAATGTATTGCTTAGTTGTGTAGCACCAAGCTCTGTTACATGGCTAGAAGGAATTGCTGTGCTAGCATCCCCAGTTTAGCTTTTAAAAATGGTTGTGAACAGCGGAGCCTATCCGTTCCATACAGCAAATACAGGCACTCCCAGGTAGTATCAAGCGGGCTGAATCAGCAAGCTTGGCCCACAAGCCTCAGGCACGCACATGAAAGCTTATACCCAATATTAAACTTTATTGGTCTTAAAGGTGCCACTGGACTCAAACTTTGTTCTTCAGCTACTTTGTGCATTATTGTAACACAAGTAGATTACTTTCACATCTAAGCTAAGGGCCTCCAAACTGAGCTGATTCTGTCAACAGCAGATAGGTCAGCTGGTTGTTGGAACAGGCCACCTCTGGGGAAAAGCCTCACAGGCCTGACAGATGAAGCTGCTTTACACTGAATCAAAACTTTGGTCTACCGAGGCCGTTATTGTATACTTTGACAGGCAGCAGCTCAGAAGGGTCTCAGACAGAGGACTCTCACATCACTTACTACATGATCCTTATTAATCAGAGATGCTGGAAATTGAACCAGGGACCTTCTGCATGCAAGGCAAGTGTCCTGCCACTGAGCCAGGGTAACACATGGCCTCTGTCTCCCTTTCGTGTTAAACGGCAGAATAGCTGCCTTCAGTTTCAGTCAACTTTTGTGCATCAGAGCTCAGATTCTGTAATTGACAGATGATATGAAGCCGCTGGATTGGGAGGGCCTGATGCAACTATTAGAAGCTCGCCTTCTGTCTTTGCCCGACCAGCAGAGCAGCACCTTCTGTCTGCTGCATTACAGGCTCCCTCTTTTGTCTCATACCACTGACCCTGTACTGGAAAGCAGATTTACATATGGTTGTTCTGGCCTTACCCTGACACACTAAAGATACAGAAAGCAAATACTGTACAGCCTCTTCCAGATTACAGCCTACAGAAAAAAATGATGCCAGGTAATTTGAACAGACGCATAGAAGAGCTTGGAAAGCATACAAAATTAGAGCAACTGAAGGAAGGGGAAATGTTTGTTAATTATTCATTAGCCCAGAGATCTAAAACATGTCACAGAGTGACTGACATTTTCACCATCTGCTTGCAAGCCTCAGTTTAATGAAAACAGATACTAAAACACTTTCACAGTTTATAAAGGCTACTATTTATATAATGCTTTGGGCTGTCAAATTATGCCAGTTCAATTATTTCTGGTAATGCCTCATTTTCCGAAGATATGCTTGGCATTCCAAGGCAAGACAAATCCTTTAAAAACGTGGTGACAAAACCTATTCCAAGCTAGCTACTCAATTATTTCTGGTAATGCCTCATTTTCCCAAGATATGCTTGGCATTCCAAGGCAACACAAATCCTTTAAAAATGTGGTGACAAACCCTATTCCAAGCTAGCTAAAGGATTGTATTTATTTATTTCAAAATGTATGTGCTGCCTCTCTAGAGCTCTGCTTGAGATGGCTCACAAGGTTAAAAAAATAGAAGTTGGTGGATACATAGTTAGCAAAATACTACAGAGCCTCCATATAAAATTTTTAAAAGCTGCATTTCATTCATAAATGAATAACATTGGGGTGCCACAGCATACAAGTAAGAGCCAAGGGTTAAAATTTGAGAGGAGAATGTTTGCCCTCCACCTGAGAGGCAAGTTCAGTCTTAGGGATACAATATAATCAGGAGAAACTAGGCCACAAGAGAAGTGGCAAACTTCCTGACCTCTATGTGAAATGCGGCTATGGCAACACATAGGAAGGCTGTCTGTGGAACTGTTCACCAGGAAGAGACAGCTCAAGTAAAAAACTCTCAGTAAGTCTGAAGGGACAAAATATGAATTTTTATTACAAAATAACTTCATCTCTCTCTCTCTCTCATCGAAGCCTTTCCCTGTTGGATTTCTATATCAAATTGGTTGGAGATCCTGATAAGTTCTGCATGACTCCTGCTTCATTTCCTGTATCTATTCAGAGAAGGAGATGATGTCAGTCTTCTAGGCATCCCATTTCGCAAGTGCTGAAATTTCACCATCACTTTTTCTCAGGAAGGAAAAAAAAATAACATGCTTCCCAACTCCCTCATGTTTCAGCAAAGAGTACAAGGAAGGAGTTCAAAGAAAACAGAAGGCAAGAGTCATTAATGTGCCGCACACGTACAGAGACTATAGGGTAACAGATGGGAAAACTCCACTGCTTTTTTAATAGCTCTGCTGGGTGTTTTCTTTTTCCCTTCCAGTGTTGCATGATACAAAGTATGGCATCCAAAAGGACAATATGGGTTATCAGTAGGTTAATCCTGCTTCACTCTGACTATTGACTCCACAGTGCACAAAGGAGGGAAGAGGATCACCATCTCCGGAGCATCTTCCTGCTTATGTGGGGGAGCACAGTCTGGATGTTGCATCTGTTAAGCAAGCCCTCTAAATTGTCATAATGGCTGGCTTGCATTCAAGAAATAGCAGAGGGAACAGGTTGAAGGAAGAACACATGGTGCATTTTAAAAATCTGTTTGCATTTAACCTGAGAGGGCTCTTCAGTACTGCAAGGGATCTTTAATTACAAGGATCTGTCAAATCCCATGGATCACAGTGGGGATTATTGCAGAGCAATACATTTTAATACCAAGGCTTTAATTTGATCTAGATGAAATCTTATTTGCAGTTTATCCTCGGATATATTGTATAATACTCATGTATCAGAATACAGTTTTATTTAGGATAACATTGGTGAAATTACTATGGCTTAAACATAAATATCCAGACTAAATTAAATGTCAGCTCAACTGTGATATAGTTAGGCTCTGAACTCAATGGTCTTATGCTCCTGCCTTTAAATAATAACATATACTTCAAATGTAAAGAACAGAGTGAACAGTCAGCAGCTTATCTCATCCTACCATCTCCATAGACAAATACACGTGGTGTAACTTGAGTCTATGCATATGTATTCAAAAGTAAAACCCATTGTGCTCAAAAGGGCTTGCTAACTTATCCACACTTTTCAGGGCCCCCTGCTGAGCTGGGACCCAGATGTCTGCCCTGAAGTCCAGCTGAGAGTGCAGCACTATAACACAAAGAAGAAAGTCTTCCAACGTTTATAGATGACAAGGAATAAGGCCCGTTGTGGAAATAAATACAATAAGCTCTAGAAAGAGGCTCTGGGCTGGTGCCCCGGCCTTGGGCACTCAGCATCAATTTGCTGTGGCAACCTCAGCAGGGTATAATGACCCAGAGTCCACTGTTTTCTCCGGGGGAACTGATCTCTGCCATCTGAAGAGCAGTTGTAATTCTGAGTGATCTCCAGCCCTCACCGGGAGATTTGCAACAATGGTTCCCAGGAGCAAATGGCTGGTTTGGAGGATGGAGTTTATGGCATTGTATCTGTAAGAGGTCCCACCTCTCCTCAAACCCCACCCTCTCCAGGCTCCACCCCTCAAATCTCCAGGAGTTTTCCAATGTGGAGGTGGCACCTCTTTAAATTCTACCCAGATGTCAACAGAAGGGCAGGATTTAAATGCGCAGCATCATTACTTAAGAACTCAGGTGGGAGCTTGCTGTTGATGAAGTGACATTCTTTTTCTATTAGAGGCCAGCCAGCTCCTAGAAATGATCTGCTCTCCAGAACTGGCTGTTGCATGGTTGTTACCTGAGGTCAATCTCTGCTTGTCTTCTGGCTCAGCAGCTTTACAGACTGACCTGAACAGAGAAAATAACATTTTTGTGGTAAGTTGCCTGTACATCTTTATTGGGTATATGCTCTATTTTATAATACTTTTGGAGAAAAGGATAGAACACTGCAATTGGACATATGCATATAAACATAGTAGGTACACATTACATTGTTGCTTCATGTTGGTCCACAATGGCTAAGTCGGTAACCTTGCTCTTTGAATTTAGCTGATCTCTTAAGGTGAGAATGTTCTTCCATAGCCAGCAAACAGTGAGAATACCTGTCGAGAGAGACTTGCTGTATTGGCTTAGTGTATAGATAGGCATGATGTAGTGGCCAGTGTCAACTGATCCCATCAACATTTGCAGTTCCACCACACAAGTAACTGACAGAATATATCCTTGTATTGATTCAATGGTATGCTTGCTTTTAAAGAGAAACAAGTAAGGGCACTACATCTCATCACCTCCCCACTATTTTATCTTTCCATTTCCTGTATGCTCCCATAGTCCCTCTCCTCTACCTTCTCTCCTACCCAGCCATCATATAACCTACCTTTGTCTGCACCACATCTTTAGGTTTGCCTTCCTCTCTCCCATAGGCGTAATCTTCGTGGGGGCGGCGGGGCTTCAGCCCCCTATTTTATCTTTCCATTTCCTGTATGCTCCCATAGTCCCTCTCCTCTACCTTCTCTCCTACCCAGCCATCATATAACCTACCTTTGTCTGCACCACATTTTTAGGTTTGCCTTTCTCTCTCCCCCTGACAGTATCTACCTGGGAAAATTATGGCCCATTGTGTGGTGCTGGTGACAGCTACTGGGCTGGGCCTAGTTGCATGGTGGGAAACAATGACTTATGGGAGGTACCTCACTTTCTCCTATATCTCTACCACCACAATATTTCTTCTTTCCATTGTCCTGGCATCCCCCGTCTCTCAACTTTCCATGGTTCCTTCTCTCTTTTCCTCCCACTCACCAACTTATCATTTTTCTGGCCTCCATCTTCAGTTTGGTATAGTGGTTAAGAGCGGTGGAGTTTAATCTGGAGAACTGGGTTTGATTCCCCACTCCTCCACATGCAGCCAGCTGGGTGACCTTGGGTCAGTCACAGTTCTCTCAGAGCTGTTCTCTCAAGAGCAGTTCTTTCAGAGCTCTCTCAACCCCACCTACCTCACAGGGTTTCTGTTGTAGGGAGAGGAAGGGGACTGTAAGCCACTCTTGAGAATCCAAGTGAAAGGCAAGGTATAAATCCAGCTCTTCTTCTTCTATATTTATTATTTATTTAATTTATATCCTGCCTTTCTTTATAATTGGGATTCAAGCAGCTTTCATAATTCGCTTCTCCTCCATTTGACCCCCACAACAAACCTGTGAGATAGATTAGGCTGAGAATATGTAATTGGCCCATGGTCTCCCAGTGAGTTTCCACAGTAGAACAGTGATTTAAATCTGGGTCTCCTAGATCCTAGCTGGAAGCTCTAACTGCTATACACACTGGCTTTCATGGGGTGGCTGTTGTGGAACAGTAGCAAGCAGCCAGTCCAGGGTGAATAATTCATGTTGCATGGCATCAAGTTGCTCAGTGGTTGCTGGCAGTCCTCCCTCAACGAGTCCTCCCTCAAAGTCCAAAACAGCCCTGAAAAGAGCCTTGCCTATTATCAACAGAAACCAAGGCTTTGAAAGCTAGCAACACTGTTCTGGGTGCCTAGCAACCCCCCAAAGGCCACTGAGAGAGCATTTGTTTCCCAAACCTACAGGCATTGCTTGTATTATTTGGGGGAGGGTTACCTCCAAATATATTTTTGGGTTTTTTTTAGATTTCAGATTTTTCTGCAAACTTGGAGTGTTTTTCAGGTTTGTCTTGTCTATTAATGGCTCCAATTTCTGGATTGAAGTGTCCACAGATTTGGCCATGTTGAGAATTAGATATATTGATAAGGGAGAAAAACTGTGATCTTGCTACAAGATCTAGTGCTTCTTTTTCTTTCTCCAGCTACTCTAAACCCCTGGTTTCCAATCGACTCTTTGCCTATGTGAATATGCAGTTCTAGTTCCCACCTCTCAAAAGGTTGCCTAATGGCCACATGCTGCTAATTTGTAGCAAGGCAATTCTAAGAATGGCTTGTTATTGTCAACCCCATTAATCAAACTGTTCTTAGCTCATCACAGGAAATAACTTCATTGTGCAACGCAACCATTATGATGAACAGAGACTAGGATTAAAAAGAAAGGGGAAGATTCTAAAAATCCAGTTGAAGCACTCTTCCAGCTGTTTGCTCTCCATGTAGCATTTTTTTTTTAAAAGGGGGGAAGTTAAACTGGCAAACTGAAACACATGCATGATTGATAAGCAAACTATAAATGCCCTGTTAATTTTGGACTTTGGGGATCCAAGCAGCTACCTGGCAATCTGCTTGCACTGCATCTTTATCAATCCCGAAGGGAGCCCTTTCCCAAAGTTACTGGAAAGAGCTGTCAAGGCACTGCCGGCTTTTAAAGTGGCTACAGGAGTCTGTTGCTTGGACTTGTCTGTTCCCTCAACCTCCTTTTGCAAAACTCCACCATCTGTCAATTTCTGCTGAGAAAGAGCAACTTGTTCAAGGCGTTGCCTCCATAAACTGAATCTGTCTTTAAGGCCTAGATCTTACTGAGATGGCATGCCTGTGTCGGGGCAGTGCCGCTTCAGACGGTACAGGGGTACTCAAATGACAGAATGTTCCTCAACAAAAAGAAAATCCCTCCCCCCAATTTAGCATTCTAAAGAGAAGTGTTCCAGTGCAGCCTTCTCTCTAATATGTCAGTATTCTATGCAGAGGGATGTTGGGATGTGTAAAGTAGCATTCATCTCTATGAACCTCTATCTGCTGTTTCAAGTGGTAGAATTCAGATACAGGTTTACTACCACAGGTTAGGATGTATCCTGCAGTCCCCCCCCTTCTACCCAGATTCACCCCAATGGGTCACAGTGGCATTCAGCATATGCATTCTGAATATACTCAACTTTGTTGATCTCTGTAATGAAGAACAACCTTATTTATCAATGGTGAGCTGTGTTGGTTTGTTACTCAATAACTAATATTTCATGACAAAACTAGTTTTCCTGAAAGACATGAATAAATCACCAGTTTATTTCCTAACCTTTTCTTTTACCTGCAAAGGGCCCAATCTACAACATTTTGTGCAGCACTGTGGGGCTTTGTGCAAAACTATTCCTCACAAATGCTGGTCAGCCACAGAAGATACTGGGCCCTGTTGCCATACCCCTTCTGGCAGTGCTGCTATGGCTGTGGAAAAAGCAGTTTCAAGAGTCTTGGTGTAGATGCAGTGGGACCCTGACCCCCTAATGTCCTGGACTGGTGCTGCTTCTGCAACATCTCAGTAGTCCTCTACTACACCAATGAAGTACTGGCTACAGTGCAGCAGTGGAGAGGAAGCAGAAAGGAAGCAAAAAATTGAAAGTTGGCAGGGAAGCAAAAGTAGAGAGTGGATGGGGGAAGAGAAACTGCAAGGAATGGAAGGAAAGCCATGTTCCTGGGGGAAAGAACAGGTGGGACAAACAGCCAGGGAAGAAGAAGAAATTGGATTTATACCCTGCCTTCTACTCGGAGTCTCAGAGCGGCTTACAAACTCCTTTCCCGTCTGCTTCCCACAACAGACACCCTGTGAAGTAGGTGGGACTGAGAGAGCTCTTTCGAGAACTGCTCTTCCCAGAACAGCTCTGACAGAACTATGGCTTGCCCAAGGTCATCCAGCAGCTGCAAGTGGAGGAGTGGGAAATCAAACCTGGTTCTCCCAGATTAGAGTCCACGCAGTTAACCACTACACCAAACTGGGGCAGTTGGGCAAGGGGAAATGGAGAATGAAAAGTCAGGAGTGTGGATGGCCAGGTTAAGAAGGGGAAACTGGAGTAGAAACAGATGAAGGGTGGACAGGTGAAGCCAGAGAAAGAGGGGGCGAAGTGGGTGGGGGCTGGGAATGGGATTTTCCCTCCCTGTGAGTCACTCTTGTACAATCATAGGTATGATCACTGGCTTCTCCTCTATGTTTATGACATAGAAACCTGGCCATTTAAGCGGTGGCTCAAGTGGTTAAGACGCTGAACTGCAGGCTGTGGAAGGTCAGTAGTTCAGCGGTTCAAGACCCGGGTGCCGCAAGACAGGGTGAGCTCCTGTCTCTAGTTCCAGCTCCTGCCAACCTAGCAGTTCGAAAGCAAGAAATTGCAAGTAGATAAATAGGGACCACTTCAGTGGGAAGGTAACAGCGTTCCGTGCGCCTTGGTGTTTAGTCATGCCGGCCACATGACCACGGAAACGTCTTCGGACAGCGCTGGCTCTTCGGCTTTGAAACGGAGATGAGCACCGCAACCCTAGAGTCGGATTCGACTGGCTTTCGAGCAAGGGAACCTTTACCTTTTTATATAATTCACAATGGATAGTGCCACATATCCATTTTGTCCTTTAAATGTGGGTACATTGCATGTCTGTGCTTTAAAAGGTAAAAATCTGACCTTTAGCTGCAGCCCTAAGCACACTTATGGAAAGAGGTTCAAATGAGGTCAGTGGGATTTTCTTTTGAACTAACAAACTTGGGACTGGCTGTAAATTAATATATAAGAAATTGTCAGTTTAAGAACAGAACGTTCAACTTGCCCTATATTTTAAGCTAATTACCTCCTTTCTTTTCTAACTGAATGTATCAGTAAAGCATTCCCTGCATTACAGCAGCTTCCATTGACTCTGCGAGTGCTTGGCTAAGCAGTTTTATATTGTCTTTCAAATGTGAAGCATCTTCAAATGGACCTCTGGGGAACCTTTTACAGCAACATGGAGCCTTGTCATTACTTACTTTTCAGAAACTCCTCTTATAGTAGTAGCCTAACAGAAATGCAGCAAGGCTTCTGATACATGCAAGTAGCATATTTCTATTATGCTTTAAAATAAGTACTCTGTTTACTCTCAGTTAGATAGCCCACCCACCCAGCATTTGTAAACCTGTGCATGAACAGAAAGAGGCAATATTTGTGCCAGACTGGTTTTAATGTAATATAACATTTCAATCCATGGGTCGATCACATACCTTGATATTATTTATTGGTGGCTTATGATATGGCCACCAGTTCCCATCACTCATGCAGGTGGCTGTTACTTCTTGATCAGCTTACTTCCTGTTATTACCTACTACATTTATGAATTATTAATTCCACATAGAAGAATGGATAAAGGACACTCTATGTGCCTAGACTGTTGATCCGTAGCTTGAAATAAGTAAGTATGTGCTAGAGATTTGAGAAAATGCTTTCAGAGAACTAACTGTTGTTTCATAACAAAACCAGTGTTCCAGACATAGCTTTTCTAGAATGATGAATGAACAGACCAGTTTGTGCCTTCCTTAAAACACATACACACACACCTCCCAACATTTCCTAGACAGCAATAAGCACACTAAACCCTTATCAGGCAATATTTTGGTTACTTCCTTCAAAATTTGCAGATTATATATTTTTCTATGTGTCTCGGCAATCTCCAAAATATACAGAAATCCCTACTGTGAATAGCCCTTTTTCACTTTCTTAATGACTGCGGTGGCTCAAGTGGTTAAGACGCTGAACTGCAGGCTGTGGAAGGTCAGTAGTTCAGCAGTTCAAGACCCGAGTGCTGCATGATGGAGTGAGCTTCTGTCTCTGGTTCCAGTTCCTGCCAATCTAGCAGTTCGAAAGCAAGAAATCGCAAGTAGATAAATAGGTACCACTTTGGTGGGAAGGTAACAGCATTCTATGTGCCTTGGCGTTTAGTCATGCCGGCCACATGACCACGGAAACATCTTCAGACAGCGCTGGCTCTTCGGCTTGGAAACGGAGATGAGCACCGCAACCCTAGAGTCGGATTCGACTGGCTTTCAAGCAAGGGAAACCTTTACCTTACCTTTACCTAATGACAAAGGTGAGGCCATTAAAGTTTGCTATAAAAAGATGTAAAAATTCTTAGCCCATAAGGTAAATATTCCTAATGATATGTAGATACGTCAATGATGTATGGGTAAAGATTTCACGATTGTTATTGGCATGTCGTGAACATGTTATAATATGAGTTAGCCTGCAACAGTCACTTATGAAACAGTGAGCGACTGGGTCCGGGGGTGCGGGGAGGAACACCCAGCACACCACACACAGCTGCAAAAGAGGGTCAGATTAGTTTCCTGAAACACTCAGCTTGGAAATTCACTCCATTCCCCATCATTTACACAGGGAGTATTCATGTCAGGAGGGGGCCCTGGGGTGGCACTATATGAATGGCCAGATGGGAAGCGTTATAACAGAGGTAGTGAGGAAAACAGGAGGAGAAAAGCGTGACTTGAGTGGAGAGTTAAATTTTATTTTGCAGTATACATGGCAGAATACTTGTAAGAAACACTAAAGGATCCCCCCACTTGATGGAAAGATGATAGAAATCAGGCCAGTTACCTTAGTTACACTGAAAAACTAATGTTCTTTGTAAGGTCAGTGTGTTCTGCCATTAGAAACAGGAATGAACTGAATGGTTCCAATGGAACCCTTCTGAACACTGTTATGGCATCTGCTGTAACCCCTGCTGCCTCCATTAGTGCTAGGGATTCAGTTTTGTTCCAGTAAAGTTTGCAATGATGCTAGCCTGAGAAAGCACGATGTAAGATACTCTAGATTTTTTTTAAAAAAAGGCTTCCCTCAGTTTATGTCACAGTTTTAGCAGTTGGATCTATTTGCTCCAGGCACAATGAATATGACTCTCTGTCAGCAGAAAATAAAATATACAAACCAGAAGCTTAGTTTTTGTCTGTCAGCTTTGAGACAGTATGACTGTTTGACATAAAGACAGTCCTGGGAACAGAAGTTGACCTTTGCATGAGGATCCCCCAGGACTGTTTTAGTTACATAAAAGGCATCGGTGGGGTACTGAAGCCCCTTCTGTGCTGTATCAAGATTCCCAATCTGAATTGGGCCCTGCGGCATGTAGGGAATAGATTCTCTGAGATGCTGCTGGGCTGCAGGAAATGTGAGTTGGGTTGGGACAACGCAAACTTGGGTTTTGGCAAAATGTCTCATATAGTTTGGGCCCTACTTCCACTTCAGGTTAGTGAGATATTTCCTCTGCAGTGTTTCCTTTGGCCATGGTACCTGAAACTTGTGGTTATCTGTCAGATCCATTCTTAAGCCTCTCTAGAAAAGTTTCTTTGAGAACTTTTTCGCATTCTCATTTTCCTCGCTTTTAAGTTCCTGTTTCTTTGGGGGCGGGGTCTGTTCTGCATGTGTTTTCTTGTGGTCAATTCAATATTACTTTGGTTATATCTCCCTGCAGATTTGAACTGCATTTTTTATGCCGAGCAACAATGGCCCCACCCTGGTGGAACTCTCTGCCAAACAACATCTGTGTCCTGCAGGACTTAATGCAGTTCCACAGGGCATGCAAGGCAGAGATGTTCTGCCAGGCATTTAGTTGAGGACGGCAATGGTTTTCCATCTGTCTGGCACTCCTGTTCCTCCTGCCTCCCCCCCTCCCCCCATGAGCCAGCGGCATATTGTTCCATTGCCATCTTATAGGCTGTTACTGCTGTATAATATATTATGATTTTAAATATGATTTTATTATTTAAATGTTTTATATGGATGCACACTGCCCTGAGCCCTATCCTACACGGGAGGACGGTTAAAATGTTTAATTTAATAAATTTAATAAATAAATAGAGGGAGAAAAACACATGCAGAACAGAACCCCCTCCTTGAAGCAAAGGAATTTACAAGCCAGGAAAATGAGAATGCAGGGAAGCAGAGAATGTACACATAGGGGAAAAGAAACGGAGAACAGATTTGATATATTTCTGAAACTAAATACTACATTAAATGGATTAGGAGTTATGACAAATCAGGGGTGTGTGAAGTCCTGTAGGGTGAGTCTACCCTACTGTTTCTTTTCCCCATGCTTTCTCTGCTTCTCCCCCACCTAGCCCCCATGGCTTCTCCTCTTTCCTTTTTTTCTCCTTCCCTTCCCACTTACCATTTTTAGTCCTCCTTCATCTGCTACTTTCCCTCCAGTCCTTCCATTTTTCTCCTCTTCTTCCTTCTACTCTAGCTTTAATTCATCTCCTCTCAATTTTTCTCCTTGTCTTTCCCACCTGCCCACCCCCCCATTCAATTCAGGTTTCAAAACATTAGTGATGTTTGTCTGCAGTTGCCTAGTGGTTTTCTGAGGTAATCTCATAAGATCTAGGCATTTAAAACATTTAATTTTTGATTTAATTTTTTAAAAATAAGATTTTCCTGCAAATATGTGGATTCCCCAAGATTTGTAGAAATATCTCTTGGAACCATTCAGAATTAGATATATAGGTATTGGGGAAAAGATGCAATTCAACCAGAATCACTTGGGCATAAGAGGTTTAAGCAGTCAAGACAACCTCAGAATGTTATTCAGTAAACTATCTTAATTTTTTCCTAATTTTTCAGATAGTGGCTTTTCTTGACCTGCTAAAATGCCCTCTTTGTATCTCTTCTTATTATGGTTGTGCTAAATAGTCTCCCAGTTTCTGGGCTGAAAATAGCATGTATAAAAATAGTTCCTTAAATAATCACATTTTTCAATCATATTTCCTGTTAATATCCACTACTGCTTCAGCACCATTCTTCCGCACTCGAGTTAACAACTTCTTTTTTTTGTGTGAGTGTTAAGTACGAGACTCAACACAGCTTGTGAACAGTGAATCAGCTTTATTAACGAAGTTCGAAGAAATCAGAACGAGACAAACATACAGAGCAACAGGCTCTCTTTTAAACAGTCCGGGCTTGGGGAGCCACACCCACAAGTCAGATATTAACCAATCACTATTTACATATAAGGTCCAATCAGAGTGCTTCCCTCCAGAACATTGCACAGCTCTGATTGGTGTATTTACAATCCTGTTTCAGAACTCAAGCTAATGCAGAACATAATACATAACAGTGAGATAGTTATATATGTGTAATGGTTACACTTTTGGACTAGAATCTGGGATACCCAAGTTCAAATCCCAGCTGTGCCATGGAAGTGTGCTAGGTGACCTTGGGCCAGTCACATACTCTCAATCTAACATGCTTAAATAGGTTGTTGTGGGGATAAAATGGAGGAGAGGGGAATGATATAAATTGATTTGGGTTCCCATTGGGGAGAAAACTGGGGTATAAATGAAGTAAACAAACAAACAATTAGGGATCATGCCATGAAATTATGTGATAACATCTGAAAAGGCAAATGAAGTAAAGTGAGAGTGAGAGCTGTCCCAAGTAATGAGGGATCATGTAGCATTGTGTTGTCAGCCCATTTGTACGTAGCCAATCAAATCTGGTGTCAAGTTGATGTAATTAAAGAAAATAAAATTGATTAAAACAAAATATAAATTATTAGGTGAATGTTTTGTAGGCTTTGCCAAAATATTATCAAAAGTGCGTGTATGTGGGGTGCTTCTCAACAATGCCATTTTTTTTTCTTCATTTACAAGAAGTAGGGTCAGCTCAACCTTTTTTTGAAATGACTTGATTTTTGTAATTTTTGTAAAGAACACATCTGAACTTCACCGCTGAAAACTACTTTCTTCAAACACAACACACATCCATGCTAGTATGAACTAGATATGGTAGGTACCACGCAGAGCCTAAAACTAATGTGGACTGCATTCTCAGCAGAAAACATTTACAGTTTCAAGAACATGAGGGAAGACAGTCTTTGAACTGACTCATGACAACATCAGAGGCCGATGTGATTGCTATGATGAATCAGAAGAAAAACAGAGATTCACTCATTCATCTCAACTAGTTCTTGAAGTGGCTGCAACATATGTCAGAAATTGAATTTACAAAACACAGAATCCCTAATTCAACTAATATATTTAAATTCATCATCCCAAAACTATAAATATGATCAAAAATGTAAAAACACATCATCCTAAAACTATAAACATGAACAAAAAAAGTACAAACACCCCAAGGATATACAAAAAATAAAAATAAAACATGGAAGACACGCTTCACTAAGATTGGCTTGCAACTGGATTCCACAACCAAAAGCAAAGAGCAAAAGGAAGGTGTTAGTCAGCTTCCTAAATATCTGAACTGCTTGGCCTGACCTCAGTGTTTCCAGATGTACACAGGTATATGTAGTTTCCCCATTGTGGCTGTCAATACATGCTTCCACATGGCAGGTTTCAGCATAATTTCTCTGTTCTGGTAATGCCCAAGGCTTTTTCAATTTTTTTTTAAAATTGGCAATTGAATACCCCTATAACAATCAGTGTATAGGGATGTGCCTCTGAAACAAAATTTAGTATTGTTTAGATTTCAGGAAGGGCATTAATACCAATATTCTGGGTTGTTTGGGTCGAGTGAGCTCGAGGCCCATTGCACGTCTTCGACTTTGATCCTGGATCGCTTCAGCCCACTCAGTCTGGAGGAAGTCGACAGACTGCTCGCAGCTGCATGCCCAACCACATGCAGCCTTAACCCATGCCCTTCCTGGCTAATTAAAGTTGGCCATGAGGGGTTTCGAGGTGCCTTAAGGGAAATTATCAACAAGTCACTCTTAGAGGGGCAGTTCCCTGGGACGCTCAAGGATACGATGGTCCGCACTTCCTGAAAAAAACATCTTTAGACCTGGCTGAACTGGCCAACTATTGGCCGGTGTCCAATTTGCCCTATTTGGGCAAATTAATTGAGAGGGCGGCGGCGATACAGCTGCAGGGCTTTCTGGATGACGCTTCTGCGTTAGATCCCTTCCAGTCCAGCTTCCGTCCAGGACATGGGACGGAGATGGCGCTTGTCACTCTGACAGACGACCTCCGGAGACATCTGGATCAGGGTGGGTCGGCAGTACTGTTGCTGTTAGATCTGTTGGCCGCATTTGACATGGTCGACCACCATTTACTGGCCCACCGCCTCACTGATATGGGGATTCAGGGGATCCCCCTTCAATGGCTTGCTTCCTTTCTCCAGGGTCGGGGACAAAGGGTAGTGCTAGGGGAACAGCAGTCCAGGAGGCACCCGCTTGAGTGCGGTGTGCCTCAAGGGGCAGTGCTGTCCCCAATGTTATTTAACATCTATATGCGCCCCCTTGCCCAGATTGCCCGGAGGCATGGGCTGGGATACCACCAGTATGCTGATGACACCCATCTATAGCTGATGTTGGGCGGCCAGTCAGACTCCAGACCGGAAGATTTGGACTGGGCTTTGCAAGCTGTGTCTGGTTGGCTTAGACTGAGCCGGCTGAAGTTGAATCCAGCGAAGACGGAGGTCCTGTGCCTGAGTCGGGGCAGTTCCGGGGTAGGAATCCCACTCCCGACCTTCGGGGGGGGGGCACCATTGGTGGCAGTGCTGAAGGTGAGGAGTCTGGGAAACTAATTGCTAATCAGCAATTGGAGAACTGGTGTCATGTGCTCTATCAGTTTATGCCTTTTAGCAAACTTATGGCTAGGCTGCAGTTTTTGAACATTTTTCAGAGGAAGCATTATGTAAGGTACACAGCCCAACCATGACATCAGCAGGGTATGTAGCACAGTGGCCAGGTGGTTGTTTCCCAGGAGAGGAATTGGGGAAGTTGTTAGGAGAGGAGAGGGAGGCAGCCAGATGATGTGTGGGGCTACATGCATAGCTGAATCATGTGAAGCAACATTTCTTAAACTATACCACATCAGACTGAAGGTGGGAGATCACATGTCTAAATGTCATCAACAGGGAAACAGAAATTCCCTGCATGTAGAAAACTGGCGTCAGAGAAACTTAGATCAAAAGCCTTCTGACGTATCAATATTATGGATCAAGGATTCTTTTTTTTGTTTTGTCAAATACGAAGCCTTTCTGCCACATTCAAATGTCAAAATCCAGGAAAAAAGTCACTGGTATTCTGTGACAAGCCTAGGTTGCTTATACTAAATGTCAAGAATCAACCCTGCTAGGACGTCTTGTCTGATGATCATAGACCTCTTCCTCCATATTCCAGTCGTGTGAAGGATAGTTCTGGTGGTGATATGAAGGGCATCTATGCCATTGCTGAAAGAACTCTCTATTATTACTTCAGACATTTCAGAAGCAATGGTTGTAATGACATAAAGGTAAAAATAAGTAGAAAATAAAGCTTCTTAACTTGTGGTTCAGTAATGCAACAGGTTGGCTGGGAAGACTGTGAAATTTTCTTTGAAATTTCTGAGCAAGGCTGTTCCAGGTTTTGAGGGATCCTGGGAAAACAGTGGCCAGAGGGTCCCATCTGCCTACCACCAGCCCTCCACCTTTCCACCCACACCTCTGTGCCCCCACTTTCTCCCACTTGTAAACCCTCCCACTGCCCATACTCAGTTGCCTGCACCACCTGCACACCCTTTCCCCCTAAAGCCTGGCTGGTACATGCAGCTGAGAGTGCTGCTGCCAGCAGCATTGCCTCTGTGTATCACATGCCTTTCCCTGAAGGCACTGGGCAGTGTGAGCATGGGTAGCAGAGCACCTCAAGCAAACAGATGGGGAAGGGTGTGCAGACAGGTGGCAGGGGAGGTGTGTGGGTGGGGGTCATCGGCAGTGGGCCTCACCAGGAGCCCTGGGCCTTGGTAGCTGCCCCACCTTAGGATATGCTGACACCAGTTTCTGAGACTGTATCAGTAGTCTAAGTAGGTCTCTAGAGAAGGGAATATGGATTGGACTCTTCTCCAGGCTATAAACATGCTGAACTAGATAATGATGTTTTCTACACAAGAACAGATTTTGGGACAGGGTATGTGAAGGACCACCTCCAGCCCACTGCCTCAGAAGCCCTGTTCTCTGTGCCCCTACCTTCAGAGGTGAAGCAGGTGGTAACCAGAGACAGGGGCTTTTCAGTAGTGGCACTTCACCTGTGGAATCCTTCCCCTTTAGGTTTGCCTGACATCTGTTGCTTTCTTTGACGCTTTAGGCCAAAAATGCTTCTGCTCACTCAGGCGTTTAGTGAAGGTGTTGATTTTGTAGCACTATTTTAGTCTGGAAACTGTAGTTTTTTAAGCCACCTGTGGTTTGTGTTTATGATCTATGTTTTTAATGCTGGGCTGGGGCTTTATTAACGCTGGGCTGCAATGTCTTTTAATCGTTTGCTTTTATTTTGTAAACTGCCTTGTGTATCTTCCTGGAGAGGGGGCATAAAAATGTTTTCAGTCAACCAATCAATCACTTTTGTGGTTTCTCTGTTGCTGCTGTAGCTAGAAGTATGGTGGGACTTCCACATGGCAGATTGCCCTGCCCAGTACCCAAACTGGCTATTTCCCCCACCACTGGAGATATTTTTTAAAAGTTAGCAATTGACATATCCTTATAACACTATAATAATCTGTCTGTCAGGTTCTCTGAATTCCCATCTTTCAGGGTTGTTTTTTTTAAAAGACAAGTACCTAGTCCCCTTGCATTGTAGAGATATAAGGGGAAATGTATACAACAAAAGGGGCTAGAACAAGCCTGGTACAAGGGCTCCCCAGCCATCCTCCATTGTTTCCTATGGGCGGAAAAAATCCATGATTTCTCCAGGGCAAACTGATGCTGGGCCCGATAGTGTGAATGATGAGCTTCTTACTTGATTATGCTTTGGGAAGCATCAGGCAGGTGCTGCTGTTGAAAAGATTCCAGCAAAAGGCTGAGGCCTGTCCTTATTGGCCCTTGTAGACCACTATGATCCTTTGGAGTGCTACCCTGTCATTGTGGAGGCTACCTGTATGTGGTACTGAGCAAGTTCCAAAGGAGGTGTGCACAAAGGCTCGTGAAGGCCAATAAGTGATGAGCAGGAACAATGGAAGCAGCCACTCACAGCCTTGTAGTGTGCGTGGATGAGGGCAGCAGAGAATGAGGAGTGCAATAGTGTGATTATGTTGTGCGCAGACACAAAAGCAATTTTTCATATGATCCCTTGCTGGTGTCCCATGAACAAGTATTGTTGGAATTCCACTTCCTTATTTTCTTCCACAAAAGCTTCTTCCACTTAAAGAGGAACAAATAATTTACACAATGGGTGCAGAGATGATCTCATGTCCTGGCTGTTCCTGGTCATTGTACTGTCCCTTGTCCTTGCAATCAAGACTTAAAAAAAAAGTTTTTGGTGCCACTTTTCAGCCAGGAGCATTGTGCTTTTGAGGGAATGAGGGAGGGAAGACTCCCATCTGTTCCTGGTCATTGTACTGTCCCTTGTCCTTGCGATCAAGACTTTTCAGCCAGGATCATTGTGCTTTTGAGGGAATGCGGGAGGGAAGACTCCCATGCTTAGTTCTCTCTAACGTATCTGGGCTGCACTACTTCAGTCTCTATGTGGGGGCCCTACAAAAAATCCTCTATGCATATAAAACTGTCAGGGAGAAGAATTGTAGCTATGACTGTCGACAGGCCTGGAGAAAAATGTCCTGTTTCTTTAACAGAGGCTTAATGTGTGGAAATGGGCATGCAAAGTTTTTAATGGCACGCAGGTAAATATCACCTAATAAATAACATTCCATTAGGTTTGTGTTAAAAGGGCAGGACACTTTTCCCAGGCAGTTGGCAACCCTGCTGCCACCGAGGGGGGGGGGGAAATGGCTGCTGCCAGAGGACTGGGAGAGGGAAACTCTGGGGAAACCTGCCCGTGGAAGCTGTTCTCACTGCCCTGTATCATCAGCTGCAGCAGCCACAGGGAACTAACTACACAACCCTCTCCCTGTGTGGAAAATACCTAACTGCTTAGGTTGGCATAATAAAGCTGATGCAGAAATGGCCAGAATTTGAGTTGCTACCTTTTTTGCTGACCAAAAGGGTTGCTTAACAGACAAATTTAAAAGATGCATGATGAGGAAAACTATACAACTTGAATTTCTGCCTGATCTGCAGCTGTTAAAAGATACTAGGTTTCTCTCAGAGTAAAAAAAAAAAAAGATAGGAATCCTGTTTGTGATCATGTTAACACATGGCAGCCAATGGATCATTTAGGATACAGGTAGCAAATCATTTGGACAAATTTGCAAAATTAATTATTGTGCAAAGTCAGGAGAACTCATGCAGAAAAGCTTAAAGCCTCAAAGAATTTATTTTGGAGTAGTCCCATTCCATTCAGAAGGAGTTTCGGGTGAATACTGTATGTAGCCTTGAGTATTCAATATGTAGTGCTCTGAACTCTGGGATTTATTTCTGAGTAAAGATTCACTAATAGTTGCCAACAGGCCTGGAGAAAAATGTCCTATCCCTTTAATAGAGGCTTAACTGTGGAAATGAGCAGTTGAACATTGTCGTGGTGTGCAGATAAATAACATCACCTGGTTAACCCCCCCCCCCCATTAAGCCTGTATTAAAGGGGCAGGGCATTTTCTTCAGGCAACCCTTTCAATTGCAAAAGACTAAATGTGGTTAAAAGCTGAATTCCTTAAGTTGTGCTGTAAACAGTGTAGACAGTGGGGTGCCATGCTGCTCCTGTGCCAGAGCAGAAATTCAACAGATGACATGTTTCCATTACTGTATTTTATATTCGCGCGGGGGGGGGGAACACCCCACTAAAAAGTGGCCTGTTATAAGAAAGCCCAAACAGGGAATAAAGGTGGCAGACCAAAAACAGATCAGATTTTTTTTTGAAATTTGCAGCAGGTTTGAATCAAAATTGTAAGATTAGATTATCACAGATCCTGTACTGTAAACAAACTAGGGTTTCCCCCCCAAAAAAGTTCTATCATCATCATCATCAATTATATTTATGAATCACCCAACCCCTGCTTCTGCAGGGCTCTGGGCAATGTACAACCACAGATAAAACAAGATAAAATCAGTTAAAACATTAGTAAAACATTAATCAGATGGTGAATAACCAATCCCCATTCCAGCTCCCACTGCTTCATGGATGGGGAGAAGAGGGCAAAATAGATGTACACAACAGAGAACAGGAAGGGTACCAGCCAAGATGGAATCGTTGCTGTCCTCAACCAAAAGCCTGGTGGAACATCTCTGCCTTGCAGGCCCTGCGGAATTGAATCAGATCTCACAGGGCCCTGATGGAATTTGACAGAGAGTTCTACCAGGTTGGGGCCAGGACCGAAGAGGCTCTGGCCCTGGTCGAGGACAGCTGGATGTCTTTAGAGCCGGGGAACAGTAGCAGATTGCTGTCTAAGGAGTGCAAGACTCTCCTGGGGATATAACAGAGGAGATGGTCCCTGACTGCTCAAGGCCTTATAGGTCAATACCAAAAACTTGAACTTGACTCGGTATTCCACTGGAAGCCAGTGTAGCTGGCACAGCACTGGAGGTCAGGACTCATGCCACTACAGGACTGTCAGGACTCATGCCACTGCATTCTGGATCAGCTGGAGCTTCTGGGCGAGTCTCAAGGGCAGGCCAGCATAGAGTGAGTTACAATAGTCTAATCGGGAGGTGATTGTTGCATGGATTACCGTGGCCAGATCAGGGCACGACAGGAAAGGGGCCAGTTGCTGAGCTTGGCATAAATGAAAAAAAAATGCTAGCTTTGCAGCCAGAGCAACTTGGGACTCCATACTTAAGACAGGATCCAAAATCACTCCCAAGGTCCTGACGGATTGTGCCAGTGTCAGTGGCACTCCATCAAGAGCTGGTAAAGTGCGCCCCAATCCTGAAGGCCCCCCCCCCCCCCCCCCCACCCCGTATGTTTTTATCTTCTACCACC
>NW_015164723.1:133639-137805 GCF_001447785.1 Gekko japonicus | reverse complement strand
ACCTGACATTTTGTGCCCCCCCCCCCCCGAAGTACAGGCTGAATTTCAGAAACTGGGTGTTTCAAACAAAAACACACATAAAGCTGCCGGAATCAGACCTAAGGGTCCATCGAGGTCAGTATTGTCTACTCAGACTGGCAGAAGTGCTTCAGGCCAGGGTCTCAGGCAGGAGTATTTCGCATCACCCACCACCTGATCCTTTTAAGTGGAGATGTCAGGGACTGAACCTGGACCTTCTGCATGCCAAACAGTTGCTCGACCACTGAACCATGACTCCTCCCCTAAGAGCTCATTAATACGTTAAGTTTTAAAGCTTGAGGAACATGTATGATCAAAGTCCTACTCCTGCTGTGCATATTATTTCCAAGTCTGCCCACTTTGGATGATGTCAGTCATCTTGTATTGTGCAGCCCATATCGGAATTCAATAGACTGCTAAAGTGTAACAACAGGGAGCACTCATACACAATTTCTCTTATACACGTCTTACTTCCCAGTTCTACCCAATTGACTTGGGCATGGTTTATTTTCACTGGCAAGGTTTAAACCTGGGCTCAGCCTTGTTATGTAAAGGCTGTTCTGGACCATGTGAAACAATTAATAATCAGGCCTCAAGACAGAGCCTTGTTTTGTTCAAGGAGTTACCTTCCAGGCAGTGTGACACTCAAATGTTCACTGTGACAACTGGAAACCCAATTGGGAGTTTGTGTCTTGCTGCATACGTGCCAGAAGGCTGCAATCAACTGGTTCTCAATAGCACATGTAATAACGCCAACATGTCTACCTCCTGAAACAATCTATATATAGGTTGCTCATTGGCTCCTTTCTCTACAGAAAATTAATAACACATGAAGGGGCTCTATGAAAGCAGTTATCCCCCACAACTCTCAGAACATATGCCATGGGTCTTTCACATATACCTTCAGTGTTCCACTTGAGGGCTTGCAGTTGTGAACAGATCATCACAGGACAAACACAACAAAGAGAACTTTTATGTTGCCAGGGGCCAGTAAGCCATGGCTGGGATCTTCCAATATGTGATAAGAAAAATGTACTTCATACAGTTCTGCTTGCACAAGCAACATAGCACTAGGGCTGCAGCAACACATACCACACCAGTATTTTCAACGAAACAATGTGCACTCACAGTAATGAGCAACATAGCACTAGGGCTGCAGCAACACCAGTATTTTCAATGAAACAATGTGCACTCATAGCAATAAAATATGCCACAGATGGTTTGGATGATTTTATTGAATTTGATTTGAGAACTCTATCAGAAGAAATACCGGGTATTATGTCTGGCACATGTGGAAAAGACAGCAGTTGAGGGCCTTTCTCTCTCTGTGGGCACTAAGGAGTCACTTTATTCATTTTACATTTACTGACTTTGTGTACCCTGCCTTTCTCCCCAATGGGGACCCAAAGTTGCTTCGACTGTTCTCTTCTCCATTTTATCCTCACAACCACCCTGTGAGGTAGGTTAGGCTGAGAGAGTGTGACTGGCACATGGTCGCCCAGCGAGTTTCCATGGCAGAGTGGGGATTCAAACGCAAGTTTCCTAGAGATACTAGTCCAGCACTGTTATTAACCACTACGTACCACGCTGCTGCTTTCAAAGGACCGTTTCGGCTCCAACGCATAATGCAGCAAAATCAGGTGACACGAAGGCTTGGGTCAACTCCCAACCTTTCTGATTCTTCTCTTGTTCCAAAGGATTCAGGCCACTGTCGAGCTCAGGTCGTGAGACGAACACGCGCGGGGCCTTTGAGGGCCCCGAACTGCACAGCCCAGCGCGCGGGTGGGCGCACGCGCCCTGGCTTCCTGCTTTTTCTCTCGTCCCTACCTCTCTGCTGGGGGGGAAGGAGGAGGAGGGAAACTGCACGCGCAGCCTCTCGGGCTGCTGCTCTCGGCAGTGTGCGCGAGGGACCGAGAGAGGAAGAGTCGGTGCGGCAGGCGGCGGAGGAGGAGAAGGGGCGGCTGGGGAGCGCAGCCGTGCGCGACTTTCGAGTTCGGGGCTCCTCGCCGGCGCAGATGGAGCCTTGGAAGCAATGCGCCCACTGGCTCATCCAGTGCCGGGTGCTGCCGGTCAACCACCGGGTGACCTGGGACACGGCGCAGGTGTTCGACCTGGCCCAGACCCTCCGCGATGGAGTCTTGCTCTGCCAGCTGCTCAACAATCTGCGCGCGCACTCCATCAACCTCAAGGAGATCAACCTGAGACCTCAGATGTCCCAGGTAAAGTGAGGCAGGCGGGCGGGCGCCTTCTTTCCGGGGCTCTGCGTGGCCGTTGTTGTGCTCCCAGCCGCTTCCTCTCTCCGTCCTCCTCCCGCAGTATTAATCGCCTGGTTAAGGTCTTTGTTCCAATGCAGGGGGCCTCCGGGCTGTCACTTTTGTTGGCGTTTGCTTGCACTTTTTGTCAGCTGATACCTCTTCCACGAGGATTGGCGGAGCTGGGCAAAGAGTGGCAAGGATGCGAATTTCGGAGGCATGTTTTGCGGCAGGGCTTGCCAGAAAGTGTGCGAGAGAAAGTAAAGAAACAAGCACAGAGAGACTCCTGTGGAGTTCTGGGAGGGAAACTATAATCTTTTTCAGAGATGAAGATCTCAGTTGTAGAATTTTCATGACCTGGAGGGAGAAAGGGCATGTTTAATAAATAATAATAATAAAAAACATAAAACCCTGTATTTCCATTACCATCCTGCTCTCATGATTAAAAGCTGGCTAAAGTATTTCATTTCTGATTATGGTACTATATTATGTGAGGTGAGGTGGGGTGGGGGGCTGCTATTCTGTTTTTCCATTATTTCTGCTCCAAGAGTGTGTCACTTTTGGTATCAACCTTATATTAACAAAGCATTTTTTTTGGTTTAACCTTGTTTTCCAAAAATTGTTTTGGCCTGGTTTTTCTTGGTCAGCAGTTTTTTTTTTAAAAAAAGAAAGAAAGAGGAACCATGTCATGTAAAATGAGGCATCTAGGAAGTTGACTGCCTCCATTACCGTTATCTGTAATTGCAACAGACAGGGGAAGTATAAAAAGACAGCCCCAAAGCAAAAATCTGCTGCTGTTGCTGCCCTCTGAAGGTTTCATGGGAGGATTTAAGGCATTTATCCGCTTGTCTCTTGAAATAAAGCACATAAGAGCTCAGAACAATGTTAGAATGACTTTGTGTGAGGAATCTGGCATTTAGAGAGAATGGTTCATCATGAACAGCCAAAGGGAAGCTGGTGCTGAACTTAGAATGCTTTCCTAGTATCATGAATTAATGGGATGTGCATGTGGGATAAGCACTTATGGTGAAGGAGATATGGGCAACTTGATCTATGAGAGCCATGGGCCTCATCGTGCCCACGTGAGCTACACTTAAGTCCCATTGATTTCAGTGGGAATGTCAAGCACAAGTGTAATTCTCCAATTTGGTGTTACATGGGTACAAAAGTGCTCCATTTTGGCTTTATTGTTCCTGATAGAGCCAAATAAAAGCAAAATGCTTTCAGTATGGTTGGTGGACAAAAAAGATAGTAGCTTAGTTGTGTGTCATTCTCTGTTTTTTATGTTGATATGTTAAAATACATTTCCTTATGATACTGGGTTCTTTGGGTATTCCTGCCTGATTGCAGTCAAAAGCAAAATATTTTTTCCCAAAGTACTTTCAGATTTGAATTTAACAAAGCCTTGATCATCTTAAACCTCCTGGCTTTCAGTGGGATTCAGTTGTGCCTAATTTAGCTGAGTTGATTTCTTTATTCTTCTTTACTTTCACTAAAATCATTGGTGTTGATCTGTGTCAATTCAGGTACCCTACCTTAACCTGAGGCAGGGTGTATGTACTTAAATCAATTGCACTAGCGATTTTTTGTATTTAAATTCCGTGTGTACCAGCTGAATCTGATAATTCAATAATAATCTAGTGGATTCAAAGTATTTAATATGCATTTTCACAGTAATTCTTGCAACAACCTTGTAGTGTAGGCTGGAAATACAATCTTGCTGGGGGGTGGGGGAGAGCAACTAGCTTAAGGCAACACTGAGGTCATCTTTGTATTGAGGGACTTGAGAGCACAACTCATTTTTCTAGGTACTACAGGAGCTCTAGATAATTCAGTCTTTGTGTTACAATCCTGTGCAAAGATGGTGAGGGGTCTGGAGACCAAGTCCTGTGAGGA
>NW_015164723.1:97815-132870 GCF_001447785.1 Gekko japonicus | reverse complement strand
GTTGCCTGAGGTCAGACTAGAACCAATGGGTTGAAATTACATCAGAAGAGTTTTTGGCTAAACATTAGGAAGAACTTTCTGACAGAGCAGTTCCTCAGTGGAACAGGCTTCCTTGGGAGGTGGTGGGCTTTCCTTCTTTGGAGGTTTTCAAACAGAGGCTAGACAGCCATCTGACAGCAATGCGGATTCTTTGAAGTTAGGCAGATTATGAGAAGGAGGGCAGGAAGGGTTGCCTCAGTGCTTAGTTCTTGTGGCCCTTTTTTACACGCCCAGGGAAATGCTGATGGCCACTTTGGGGCTAGGAAGCAATTTTTCTCCAGGCCAGTTTGGCCAGGGATCCTGGAGGTTTTTTGTCATCTTCTGGGTGTGGAACAGTGGTTACGGGGAGGTATTTGTGAATTTCCTGCATTGTACAGGGGGTTGGACTAGATAACCCAGGAGGTCCCTTCCAACTCTATGATTCTACTCTTGTTGAAGCCCAGGAAAATCAGTGATTTTAAACGGATGTAATTCTACATAAGATTGCATAGTAATAGTGTAGTCTTTGAACACTTTCTCAGAAGTAAGCACCATTGCGGAGACCAGCTTAAGAATGCTCTCTTAGTGTTGCAACCTGCAGAGCAAATTCTTGGGCATATCTGACCAGATATATGCATTATTCAGTAAGACATGAGACATGTCACATGATCCTATATGCCTATTTGCTCAGCAGCTGAATCCCATGGTAAGTCTGTATAAAATCATAGCCTTAAGCATATAGTAGTCAAGCGCATTGGATAAAAGTGTTGTTCTGTTTCTTATAGTAGGCCTGGTTTAAAGGGACTGCAGAAAAATACGGGGAAAACAGCTGAGAGGCAGGGAGACTGCTCCCCGGTCTCAGCTGTTTCCCCGTGTTTTCTTTTGCTGGTTTAAAGGGACTGCAGGAAATCGGAGAGAACAGTTGAGAGGTGGGGAGGGAGAATGCAACCCCCAGCTGTTTTCCCCTAGCTTTCTTTTGCAGACTGGTTTAAAGGGACTACAGAAGAAATTGGGAGGAAACAGCGGAGAGGCGAGAGCAGTATGCTCCTGTGGCTTAGTTGTGTTTTGCAGTGTTGCTGCTCCTGGGTTTGATTGCCCCCCCCCCATTTTTTCCATCTTTGGTCTATTGAACCTGGGAAAAAAAATCAGGATTAAAAAAAAATCCCGGATCTGAATACTTTGTCACTATTGGGATCTGGGATTTTTTGGAAATCCCAATTTTTTGTGTGTGTCCAATAGAGCTGAACTGAAAACCCCCCAGAAAAAAATTGCACACCCCTAATTTTAAGCGTCAGCAGCCTGATTCCTTCTTAGGACAATTGGAGGCCCATCTGTTTTGTATATGTCCTGCTTGGTCCAAAAAGCATCCCAGTGCCTAACAAACCCTTCCTCCCTACACTATTGTCTCATTCATGCATTGAGACTCCTAATTTGTTCCTGTCTAGCTGGCCCTGCACATGGAACAGGCAGCACTTCTGAGAAGGCTGCCTTGGAGGTCCTGGCCTGTGTAGCAGCCTCAATTTTTTCTCCAGGACCACATAACTACATTTCCCCACATCGTTGGTGCCAACATGTACCATAGCCACTGGCTCCTCCTCAGCGACCTCAGCACTGTCTACCAGCCTAATTAGATCATGCGTAATGTCTGCTACCTTTGCACCAGGCGGGCAAATCAGCATGCGGTTAGTATGCAGGATTGCAACTCATCTATCTCCATGGGTTCACAACCCATCTATCTATGTGCTTAAGGATCGAATCATCAACTACCAAGAGCCCCCTTCCCTCCCTGCCCGGTGATGGTTCCTTGGGGTGAAAGGGAAGCTGTTCACCAACTGTAGAAGAGGACTCTTCTGTGGGAACATTACCCCTTTCTTCAGCATGGTTCCCTGTTTCTTCTTGACCCTCATGCTCCCTGACAGAGGTGGGGCTGCCATTCTTGGAGTGGGACACATCAAACAAGTCCCTGAGAGTCTTATCCATGTGCTGTGTGCCTAACTGACTTCCTTTACTTCTCCAGGTCAGCCAACTTGACCTTGAGGGTGCAAACTCATTCCCTGAGGACCAGGAGCTCCTTGCACTGAGCATAGACTCATGACTTCGGTCCAGCTGGCAGATAGTTATACATGTAGCACTCAGTGCAATACACTGGTTAACCCCCAATCCCCTGCTGGCATTCTACCTTCATAATTGCTGTACAGTCTTGGTCTTGCATGCTCATGTTTTGGCTATGCCATAATGGCTAAGTATAATGCTGAGCTGCTCAGCTGTAGTCACGTTACCTATGTTGAAATTGCACTGCATGTGAGGTTAGTTCCAAACCTGTGTATCAGAAGTTAAAATCAATGGGAAATAGATCGTTTATATAAACTGTTGAGTTTCTTTCATACAGAGTAAATGGAGCTGTCCAGTTTATTTTAGTGAGAGTTGAAAGCAGCCAAATTCCTGTGGGGATGCATAATTCACAGAACTGTGTACCGTGTTTCCTTAAATTATGCTTTTGGTGAACATGACACATTTATTTTGAGCCTTTGTGATTAGGCAATACAGTTGAACAAAGACAGTGACTGCACAAAGAGAATGATCCTGTAGATTTCCCAACAAAGAGTTCCTTACTTGTAAACCCCCCCCAAGTAAACTCAAATAAATGTGATTATTCTCAGATACTGTTAGGGGTTTATCAGGGTGATTTAAACTAAATTGCAGCATAGCAAACTTAGGGAGTTATTTGCTTACAACTTCTTTAGTGTCTCACCGTTCTGCACCCCATTTGACTTTCATCCAGCATGACCAGGTTGCTTTATGCCCAAAATGGTACTGAATGCTATCAGACCAAGCGTGATCCCCTGGAGAAGGAAATGGCAACGCAAGGTCATGCTCAAGATCCTACAAGCTAGGCTTCAACAGTACGTGGATAGAGAACTGCCAGAAGTACAAGCTGGGTTTCAAAGAGGTAGAGGAACTAGAGATCAAATTGCCAACATTCGCTGGATTATGGAGAAAGCAAGAGAGTACCAGAAAAACATCTACTTCTGCTTCATTGACTATGCTAAAGCCTTTGACTGTGTGGATCACAACAAACTATAGCAGGTCCTTAAAGAGATGGGGGTACCAGAGCACCTCACATGTCTCTTGAGAAACCTGTATAAGGGTCAAGAAGCGACAGTTAGAACTGGATATGGAACAACTTATTGGTTTAGCATAGGAACAGGAGTACGACAAGGATGTGTATTGTCACCTTGCTTATTTAATATATATGCAGAGTACATCATGCGAAATGCTGGCCTGGATGAATCACAAGCGGGAATTAAGATTGCTGGGGAAAAGATCAACAACCTCAGATATGCAGACGATACCACTCTGATGGCAGATAACAGAGTTTTGTCAAGAGAACACACTGGTCATAGCGAACACCCTTTTCCAACAACCTAAGAGGCGACTCTACACATGGACATCACCAGATGGGCAACACCGAAATCAGATTGACTATATAATTTGCAGTCAAAGATGGAGAAGCTCTATCCAGTCAGTAAAAACAAGACCTGGAGCTGACTGTGGTTCAGATCATGAGCTACTCATTGCAAAATTCAGACTTAAACTGAAGAAAATCGGGAAAACCATGAGGCCATTCAGGTTTGACCTAGATCACATCCCTGATGAATATACAGTAGAGGTGAAGAATAGATTCAAGGGTCTGGATTTGATAGATAGAGTGCCTGAAGAACTATGGACAGAGGTTCGTGACATCGTACAGGAGGCAGCAATCACCACCATCCCAAAGAAAAAGAAATGTAAGAAAGCAAAGTGGCTTTCTGATGAGGCTTTACAAATAGCAGAGGAAAGAAGGAAAGCGAAAGGCAAAGGCGAAAAGGAAAGATTTACCCAACTGAACGCAGATTTCCAGAGAACAGCAAGGAGAGATAAGGAGGCCTTCCTGAATGAACAGTGCAAAGTAATAGAAGAAAACAATAGAATGGGAAGGACTAGAGATCTCTTCAAGAAAGTTGGAGAAATCAAGGGAGCGTTCCATGCAAAGCTGGCCATGATAAAGGACAAAAACGGTAGGGACCTAACAGAAGCAGAAGAGATTAGGAAAAGATGGCAAGAATACACAGAAGAACTATACAAGAAAGACCTCGATGTCCTTGACAACCACGACGGTATAATCACTGACCTCGAGCCAGACATCCTGGAATGTGAAGTTAAATGGGCCTTAGAAAGCATTACTAACAACAAAGCTAGTGGAGGTGATGGTATTCCAGCTGAGCTATTCAAAGTCTTAGAAGATGATGCTGTTAAAGTGCTGCACTCCATTTGCCAGCAAATTTGGAAAACGCAACAGTGGCCACAGGATTGGAAAAGGTCAGTATACATTCCAATCCCAAAGAAGGGCAACGCCAAGGAATGTTCAAACTATCGCACAATTGCACTCATATCACACGCTAGCAAGGTCATGCTCAAGATCCTACAAGCTAGGCTTCAACAGTACGTGGATAGAGAACTGCCAGAAGTACAAGCTGGGTTTCGAAGAGGTAGAGGAACTAGAGATCAAATTGCCAACATTCGCTGGATTATGGAGAAAGCAAGAGAGTACCAGAAAAATATCTACTTCTGCTTCATTGACTATGCTAAAGCTTTTGACTGTGTGGATCACAACAAACTATGGCAGGTCCTTAAAGAGATGGGAGTACCAGACCACCTCACATGTCTCTTGAGAAACCTGTCTAAGGGTCAAGAAGCAACAGTTAGAACCGGATATGGAACAACTGATTGGTTTAGCATAGGAAAAGGAGTACGACAAGGATGTATATTGTCGCCTTGCTTATTTAATATATATGCAGAGTACATCATGCGAAATGCTGGCCTGGATGAATCACAAGCGGGAATTAAGATTGCTGGGGAAAAGATCAACAACCTCAGATATGCAGACGATACCACTCTAATGGCAGAAAGTGAAGAGGACCTAAAGAGCCTCTTGCTCAGGGTAAAAGAGGAGAGCGCAAAAGTGGGCTTGAAGCTCAACATCAAAAAAACTAAGATCATGGCATCCGGTCCCATCACTCCTTGGCAAATAGAAGGGGAAGTCGTGGAAGTAGTGACAGACTTCACGTTCCTGGGATCCCAGATCACCGCAGACTGTGACTGCAGCCATGAAATTAAAAGACGCCTGCTCCTTGGGAGGAAAGCGATGGCGAACCTCAACAGCATGATAAAAAGTAGAGACATCACCCTGCCAACAAAAATACGCATGGTCCAAGCAATGGTATTCCCAGTAGTCATGTATGGCTGCGAGAGTTGGACTATAAGGAAGGCCGAGCGCCGAAGAATAGATTCTTTTGAACTATGGTGCTGGAGAAGACTCTTGAGAGTCCCTTGGACTGCAAGAAGATCAAATCAGTCAATCCTAAAAGAAATCAACCCTGACTGTTCCCTGGAAGGCCAGATAATGAAACTGAAGCTCAAATACTTTGGCCACCAAATGAGAAGGAAGCACTCACTGGAGAAGACCCTGATGCTGGGAAAGACTGAAGGTCAAAGAAGACGGGGACGGCAAAGGATGAGATGGTTAGACAGTATCATAGATGCAACCAACATGAAGTTGAACAAACTTCAGAGGACGGCGGAAGACCGGAAGGCCTGGCGTGATCTGGTCCATGGGGTCGCGAAGAGTCGAACTCGACTGTGTGACTGAACAACTATAACAAGCTATCAGTCATAGCACTGAGGAGTAGCATTGCGATGCATGTAAGTTCTGTATAAGTGTTCACTGCATTGGGCTGCAGCCCAGATGAACTTGAGCTCTGTTCCTTGGAGGAAGTTTGAAATGCAAATGCGGTAATGAATATTATTAACTGTGGTATATATTTGAGAGCATGCCAGGAGAACAATTGGCTTTAGAATGCTTGTGGATGGGTAACAACAACTCAGTGGAGAACAGATGCTTTGCACACGGCTGATATTAGGCTGAATCACTGAGGCTTCTGATTAAAGAATCTTCAGTGTTGGGAAAGACCTTTGACCATCTGAGATCCTGGATAGCTTGATGCCAGTCAAAGTAAGCAGCTCTGAAGAAGATGGACTAATGGTCTGATGGTGTAAGGCAGTTTTATCTACTAAAAGTTTAGCATAAACTTGCATATTTCCTCAAAAAGTTACCACTTTATCTCAGTTACCTTAGGATTAAAAAACACCCTTAAAATAAAAAGGCTTTTTATTTTCAAATTAAATTTTTATTTTCAAATTAAAATTAATTTTTTATTTCAATTTTCAAATTAAAATTAATTTGAAAGAACCTCATATCCTTAAATAAAGCTATTGTCAAGGTGACCTTCCTTCCCTGACTCGGATGACCTAGGCTAGGCTGTTCTTGTCAGATCCCAGAAGCTGAGGGAAGTCCAGGATTGCCATGTAGAGGAAGGCAGAGGAAGGCAATGGCAAACCAATTCTGTTACTCTCTTGCCTTGAAAACCCTATGAAGTCACCATAAGTTAGCCGTGACTTAACTGCACTACACCTAAACACACTGACCAGTACTGGATTCGTATGCAGAGTTATTCCAGTCTAAGCCCAGTGAAATCAGTGAGTTTAGACTGGAGTAGCTCTGCATAAGATTGCCCTGTGAGACATACAGGGTCTCTGGTACAAAAGATGATGAATATGGCAATTATGGCAGCCATGCTGTTTGTAAAAGGGTATTGGCTCAGCCTTAAAGCTCGCTCAGTGCTGGACTTGGTATGTGTAATAGATTTTTTTTTTCTTTAAAAAAGTTTTTAAAAGGGCCAGAGCCGTTCTGAACATAAGATGCACAAGGATCATGGCTGAACATGGGGCAAGTGGTTGTGACTTGTTCTAGGCAGTTGGTTGAGTCATAATTGGCAAGCCTGTTTAAAACAAAAACAACAACACATTTTGCAGCACATGTTTACACCACCTAGTTTTAAAAAAATGTTTATGATAGCTGCTTTGTAAAGAAATTCTGGTTCCTTTAAAGTGGTCTGTTTAAATCATTGTATTTCCTACCAAGAGGACTAAAGTTGTTATACTACAATGGAAATAGAGATGCTGCATTAAATAATATATTGTAAAATGCTTATGTTTCATTGTAAAGTATTGGGATATCTTAGTTTTCAGATGTATGCACTGTATATCCATGGACTATGGAATTATAATTCCCTACTTTGTTTTTGGTTATATTTATGTGTTGAAGTGAAGCACTAGAGATACAAATCTAAGGTGCAAGAGACTTGCCATATGAAGTCTTTTTGCATAGAAAGAACACTAGGGGTGCATTCAGATGGGGCGTTTCAGCCAGCATAAACTGTACCGGTTGGAACCGGTGCAGTTTATGCCGGCTGAAACGCGATCACACTTACCTCCTGTCTGCGGAGCCCATCGCTGTATGCCCGTTCACATGCAGCGGGTGTCGGCGGTTTAAAAAACAACAACACCCAGTTTGAGCATGCACATAGGCAGCCATCCACAGATTGGCGATCTTCACGCATGCACGAAACACCCCGTCTTACATTTAAAGTTTAAACGTAAGGGCTTACCTTTAAAGTTTAAAGACCAAACTGGCCTCCCTGAGGTCTCGGAGTCCTCCAAAACCTTAAACTAAGGACCTTTTCTTTTTTCTAAAAACAAACGCCGGGCCGAAGCTTCGCCCAAGCGCATATTGCCGACCTAAAAAAAAAAAGGCAGGCGAAAATCAGAAGCCTCGGGTTTCCGAACGAAAGTAGCTCTACAACGTTGGAGAGCGATCAGACGGGGGTAAAGCGATTACAACCGTTTCACTCAGGATACCACCATTTGGGGACCTAGTGGCAGAATACAACGTGTAAAGCTCTTTGCAGCGGTTAGGGACGGAAGGCAGATGTTCGCCGTGTGAATGCCGGTAAGTACACCGATTCCAACCGGCACCTATACCGTTGCAAATGCCCCGTCTGAACGCACCCTAGATGTTCTTGGAAGGAAGCAGTGTAGCTGAAGGGTAGTGGTGGTGCTGATGAAAGAGAGTCTGGTGTGAGCAACCTACAAGATCCAGTTTATACATTCAATAGAGCTAACTATTAAAGCTTTTTGTGGACTATGTTTCCTCTGGGTGGAGAGATGTTCCCCATGGGAAATCCCCCCACCAAAAAAAAAATTAGAGGAAAGGAGGAAGGGTAGGGTGACTCTATCCCTCTTCCTTTCTCCTAAACTGTGTTCAGTTTTTTTGTACCTAGGGATAATTTTTTTGTGGAGGAGTATTAACAAATATCTCTTAGCTGTAGCAGTTCATAGAGCTATCATGGGCGGAGTGATGTAGTGGTGCAGAGTGCAGACAGTCTTGCAAGCCCCCTTGTCACTACCTGTGAACCTCCTGCCTGTTGCCAGGTACAGCTTGGGAAATCTATTGGGGAGCTCCCCAGCACAGGGCTTGGGGTGGCTGTCCTGATTTCCCTTTGGCTCAGATTGCCCCTAATGTTAGCCAATCGCCTTGGGAGACAAAACTATATACTTATAATACAATATGGTTTTGCTATAAAGGTTCTTTCAGACCTAAAATTGTGTTAACAGGTATAGCTGAAGTAGTTTTCTCTTCTAGTCTATCAGGAGCAAAAAAAACAATGTGTTTAGATGCTTGTTTGTCTTAAGGGGCAAGCAGACAAACTTAAATTCTTAATGATGAATAGATGAGGAATATTGCAGATCAGAAAGAACATTTTTTTAAAAAAAGGTCACAGGGCCCTTTTGAATGAAAGTTTATAATTCTCAACAATGGATGCATGCTTAATAGTGTTTACAACAGTCCTGCTGTAAAGTAGTCCCAAAGAAGCCAAGTAATTTTTGTAGATTTGGGGCTTGTGATCTCATTAAAAAGACAAAATTACTCCGAAAACATATGGCAAAGTGATCCATTAACTCAGGCAAAATGATCCATTAATTCACACTCAGATTTCTGTCCTTAAAAAAATTTAAGAACTATGTCCAATGCTCCCTCTAAGCTGTGGAGTCTTGTGAGCAAAGATTCTACTTTGTGAGCTACTGGCATTAAAGTTGTGAGCGAGCCATTTGGCTGCTGCATAAATTAATTTGCCCTGGAGCCATCCTTCCTCAGCTAAGGCAAAAATGTATGAGCTGGAGGCTGAAAACTGTGATCTATCTCACACTAACTCAGCTTAGAGAGAACATTGGCTATGTCCTCTCTTTTTCTTTTTTAAACAAAACCTCTCAAATGTTACAAATTATACCTCAGTTTGATTGTGTTAGTTTCTGTGGAAAAAAGGAATGTAAGTTTATTATATTGTGATTATCTTTACCTAAAGTGTGATGTTGACAGTCATAATGTGCTTAATCAGTTGTTAGGAGTCATTAGCAGAATGGAGAACTTTTGCTTGAATTACTCTAAAGGTTTAACTAAAAAAAAACCTTGGTGGATTGAGTTGCAGGGATTGGTGGATTGAGTTGCAGGGAACGTTTGAGTGTTTTCATCCACAGTGCATCATCATGATGGGTCATAGCCAATGTTCCCTCTAAGCTGTGGAGTCTTGTGAGCAAAAATCCTACTTTGAGAGCTACGGGCATTAAAGTTGTGAGCGAGCGATTTGGCTGCTGCATAAATTAGTCTGCTCCAGAGATGTCCTTCCTGAGCTCAGACAAAACTGTGTGAGCTGGAGGCTAAAAAACTGAGAGCTCGCTCACACTAACTCAGCTTAGAGGGAACACTTGTCATAGCCACATCTCTGTTGTTTTGTGGTATGCGTAGCCTCAACCAGCAGGGATGCAGAATATATATCTGGTCTTTCTTGCTCATGAATGATGTCAAGGTATGGGGCATAACCAGGATTTTTTGGCTTGTGGGGCATATTTTTTGCTATTCTGAAGTCACTTGAGCGTCAAAGTTAAATTGATCCAGCTGGAATTTACGTATCGTATGACATATGGCCTTTTGCCATGAGGCCAGGATGATTATATGTTGCTGTTTGTCTGTTCAAGCATCTTGACAGGAGATAATAAGAAAGTAGCCCTTGACACTCACACTATCTAGTCAAAGCACAGCTTTACTAGCAATACGTCTCTGCACCAAGAAGTTAAAAGGTCTCTAATTTCCTCATTTCAAAGTTCAGGGAGACAGTGCAGGAATGAAGGAGACTGGTGGATGATGAAGTTGAAGGTTATTTGTCATATACTGAAATCCAGTTTCTGGATTTGGTCTTTCTCCAGTGTTCACATTCTGCTTCTTCCAGTGTGTTTTTCATTGTTTCCACTTTAAATTAAAAGAGGTAGTAATTAAGTTGTTTGTAAGATGTGATCCTTAACCCCTTTCCTTCATGGCTGTATTTTCCTGCTCAGAATGCCCCCCTTTCAAACTGCTCTTCCACCTGCAGAAGATACCTAATTTATCCCATGTGGGCAAAATTGCCCATGAGCGAAGCAATTCTCAGTGAAAAACAGGCTTTCAAGAAGTTAACTGTCCTTTCTTTCTTGCCCATGCATTCTTCTTTTGTTTATGATTGCAATATTCAGTGGCTGTTTTTGTTCTTTAAAAAAGAAGTATGAGGGAAAACTTATACAAAATTCTGTGTAATGTGTAATTTGACTCTATGTCTTCCATGCTAGCATTACATTGAGATCAGAGCTCTTGCTGAGCTAATCCATCTGGGATGTACTGTTTCACTCTGCAGCTCACATAATTAAGTGCTCTAGTATTGAAAAGGAATTACCTGCATGTAGAAAGCAAGATGTAAGGGATAAAAGTGAGGCTAGAACACTTCTCCAGGTCATGCTGTTTGGAGGGACTTTTTTTGGTAGTCTATTTAAACTCCGCTGACAATGGGAAGTGATGCAATCACCCAGTGAACACAAAGGCTAAGAAAAGGAAGCATTGATTCATCTGTTTAACCAAGCAGATATCATATTTGTGAAGTGTGGTGTGCTGAGAAACAGAGAATGGCCCAAGACTGGCCAGTGAGATTCACAGCTTAGTTGAACCCAAGATATCTACCCTGCATCAGTTGTCCAAAACTAATGCCTTATTTTCACTGGTTGTCATAGTCCTTTCCTGATCTGTTGTCTAGTCACAGGGTCATCTCTCTTAGGGCTACTTCTGACAATATGTAGAGGGCAGCCATCATGTGTATACTTAGTGGGGAGCTGCGATTATTTGTAGCTCTCCGTGTACTTGTAACATACATGTAATAAAATGTGTATCTGTGCATGTGGGGTTTTTTTTGGTTATTTTTACATTTTGTGTGTGTGTGTGCCCCCTGTGCCTGGAAGTCATGGTGCCCTCTGGTGACTCCTGCTGGGGCATGGAGGACATTCAGAAATATGGCTTCATGGCCTGCCTCTGCCTCCTGGCCCTGGTATTCTTTGGAGGTTTCCCATCCAAATACTTGCCCGGGTCGGCCCTGTTTAGCTTCTGAGATCTGATGAGATTGGGCTTGCCTGGGCTATCCCAGTCAGGGCATATAATGTGCATATGTAAATTTTATTTAAAAGTGTAAAACATTTTCTGTGTACATGCTACAAACACAAGTGAAGTGGCTGTCAGAGTCAGGAAATTACTGATTTACCAGAAATGTTGTAATGATTGCTGAGAAAATGTATTGGAGGGGCTCTATAGTGCTATATAAACACTAACTATTACTGCCTTCACATCACACTTCATCTGTTTTGTAAGACTGAAACAGACAATTGATTCTTACTGTGTTATTTTTTTAAAATTACACCACCTTGGGTGCCTTTGGGCAGATAATGTAATATTATTGTAAAGAAATATAATCACCATCTCAAGTTCCTTGGTGTTGTTCTGACTGCTGTTTGAAGTGTGTTTTCACATTTCGTTTTCACCATTAGTGTGAAGTGATGGTTCTCAAACTGTAGGTCAGGCCCACAATGTGTCTTGCGGGTTTCTTAAGGTAGGTCATAAATCAAGGAGCAAGGGAGAGGAATGGGTGAAGTAGGAAGGGAGGCTGGTCTGTATGAAATGGCCTGTTGCCGCTATATTTTTGTAAATACTAAAACATGAAAAGTAAAATATAGACTTGGCTGCATGTTAACTGATGTATGATTCCTGCATTTTTTGCTGGAGAGTGAGAAAGTAATGTACTTTGCAAGTGGGCTTTGAAAGGTATACAATACATTTACAAGTGAGTTCCAGTAAAAAAAAAAAGAAAGAAACGCTGGTATAAAGTGAAAGGGTCTGTTGGTGGAAAGGACCCCCCCCCAAAAAAACCCCAAACGGGATGGAGTAATGGTCTCTGAGCTTACTGAGTTCCATTCAAGTGGGGCCTACTTGGGAAAAATTAACTTTCTTGTGGCAGGACATTCTATTGCTATAGAATGAAGGGTGGTAAAGCCATCACAGCAATCCCCATGGGACATGGTGTGGTATTCTTCCAGCTGTGTGTGCTTTGGACCAGACCAGAGATACAGATGATAAGTTATCAAAAGTGAAGAACCCAGCCCAGATAAGTGGCAGCATGTAAGCCTCCCTGAATTGCTGTGACTCCATAGTTTTAAAGGAGTGAGAATTCAGGAGGCTGTTGCTGGCATGGCACATGGTCAGGGTGGAAGAAGTAAGTAACAGTACTGGTAAATTTTGATGGCATTCCATTAAAAAAAAAACCCACAAAAAGCGAAAAAAATAATACGAAAAGCCAAAACATACTCAGCACTGGGAAATGAGCCATATCAGTCTGGGGCCATAATAGTTATGGGACCAGCTCTCCCGTAATGACCCCCTGCACTCCCTTTGGTAATCTTCTAGGGGTCTCTTGCAGCTGCCAACCCTAGGATGGCTTGGTTAGCTGTCACCAGGGAAGGACCTTCTCAGTTGTGCCCCCTACCCTGTGGAATGCACTTTCTGATGACACTACGGTTGCCAGACCCCCTGGTTTGGTGGGGGTTACCTGCTTTTTGGAGGGTTCTACCTGCCACCTGTCCAGCTGGCCGGTGAGGGAAGCCCCGCCCCCAAGCCCCAATACTGGCAGCCACCCATCTTCCTTCTCTCTTGAGAGAGGAGGGAGAGGGGCGGCTGCGGGCCTAATCTCCGAGTGGCATTCTCACTCGGAGATCAGGCGGGGGGGCTCTGGCTTTGAGCACTTAAAGGGGTTTCCTTAAGTGCACGCAGCTGGCGAGACAGGGCCCCACATACCCAATCTCTGAGTGGCATGGCCACTTGGAGATTGGACACTCAGGGCCCTCCGGCTGTGGGCACTTAAAGGGACCCCTTTAAGTGCACACAGCCAGCGGGTCCATCCTTGCAGGGGCACGGCTTTGGGCTGGGACATTCCCAATGTGACATCATCACATTGGGGATGCCCCACCCCCTCCGGGAACACCCTCCAAAGTCCCCTACCAGGGACGAAGAGGGATCTGGCAACCCTAGATGACACCCATGCCCTGCTGGACTTGTTTAGTTTTTACAGGGCATGCAAGGCCAAATTGTTTAGTCCGGTCTTTGGAGTGTAATCCACATGTCTGGGTTGTTTTTGTTAGTTGTATGGTGCTAGCCACATATTTAAATAGTTTAACATTTTAATGTTATATTTTATATTCGTTATCTGCTTTTATGTTGTTTTTAACTCATTTATAAGGTTTTCATGTAAGTCACCATGAGACTTTTTGGGTGAGTGGCAACAACAACAACAAAAAAATCAATCAAATAAATAAATAAATAGATGACCAGTAGGTTAGGATCTTATTGAAGGAAAAGTAACTGGTTTAAATTGTATCTAACTCACCTCAGATACCACTTCAGTCTCAAGGAAAGGACTCATGGGGCTGTCTTTGTTTTTAAAACACAATCCTATATCTAGACTAAAAGTTGATGGTTTGTGGGATGCTAATTGTCTTTCACTTAACTTATACTGTTGTTATTGGTGGCAAAAGTGCCATGAAGTCACAGCTGAAGTAGGACAACCTCCCAGAGCAGGAGATGAACAGAGGTGGTTTGCCATGGTCTGTCTTTTGTAGCAACCCTAGATTTCCTCGGAGAGCAACCCTGCTTAGTTTCAGAGATCTGATGAGATGGTTCAGCTTGGGTCATCTGGGTCAGGGCGCTATTGTTATTACGTAGAGTAAAGATGCCCAAAATGCCTTTTGTATCACTGAAGTCTGATGCATGTGATTATTTTTGTGGCAGAAAAGTCAACCTAGAGTGATTTTTATCCCCTACTTTTGTGGCCATTGCTGGCCAGCTGGCCGGTGGGAGGAAATCCTCTTCTAGAGCAACGTTGGTTGATGTGCCAACGTCACTCGGAAGTGACATAAACACATTGGTGACATTGGGGGGGGGTGACACTCTGGTTTGGGGCAAAACTTTACAGTTTGAGAGTGATTTTACCATAGAGTTTTGCCCCCAAACTTCCAGGTGACATGTGGCATCACCTCTGGTGATGTTGGCACATTGGGAGTGATGATTCCAGCTCTCGGAGTGTGTGTCCCCCCCAGCGTATCGAAGAGTCTTGGCAACTCTACTACTGATATTACCAGAGTTGCTGGAATTCAGCTGTGGGATTCATTAACCATGCTGTTCCAGTAGTATATGAATAGTGACTGAATTATCCCTAGAACCTGCTTAAAATCAAATGCTCATAAATCTGTACTGCCACAGACTTCTGGATATGGAGTGAATAATCCTCCTTGAGTGTTGCATGGGCTGCAGCAGGGGTTTTATAGCTTCCTGCCAGACAGTAGGCTCTGGGAAATTGATTAACTGAGATCAAAGCCTTAGCTGGTTAGAAGGCTGATTTGCAATTGAAAGCAGTCTTGGGTGATAAGAGAGGATCATGTATGTTAAAACAGATGAGCAGCGTAAGGAACAGAAGGACTGCTGGTAACATTGTGTGTGCAAGTTCCGAAAGCAGAAAGCGGGACGGCTCTTCCAAGCGGGTGTCATGTTGGATTCATGAATCCCTCATGAATTCATTTAATTCATGCAATATATCTTTTGCTCAAAGAATGTAGCTTTCCATACTCTGCTAGATATTTTATGGTTGTGCTGTTGCCTGCGCTTTGTTCCCTCTGAATAATGAAATTGCTGATACAAAGAGAGATGTAGTAGTACAGGAGTGTTGTCTTAAAAATAGCTATTATATAGAAACAGAATATCAATTGTCTTTGGGGTTATCTGTCCCCAAAAGAAAATGATGTGATTTGGTAAGAGGTTTTTAAAATCTGTGTATCTGGTGTGAAGGGCAGGGAAACCTTCTAAGTTTTCCTGAGGCTTCTTGATTTCCCCCCTCAAATGCCAGTGTAGCTTGTACAGTGTCATTCTAAGCATATATCCTTGGATGCAATTGGAATTCAATGGAAATGATTCCCTAGTTAGAGAGACTAAAACTGCAGCTTGAAGAAGTCAACAGAGTAATAAAAGGATCTAGTATGGACTCACTTACAGTACTATACATCTTCTGGAACCAATTGTATAATAGAAGCTTTCTTTCTTTTTTTGTGACTTCATATATCGAATGAAGGTTTCTTTCTATTATATTCATGCTATGTTTGTTCATGGTTCAAACTCACTTATGGTCCTTTGTATCCATGCAATAGAGGCTTTTTCAAATGAGAACACAGTATGTATCTAGTTTGAAATGTGGGCGGTCAAATCTTATGCTACTGCTGCTCCCAGATATTAACTAGTGTTTACTCGGTAACAACTCAAAAGCACCAGAGACTGTGACATTGTTCTGCACAGTATAGCTAACTACTATGGAGATAAAGGAGGTCATGCAAAGTTGTTTCCGTGCCTGAGCTCCTGCCCTCCACCTGCCCCACACTGATGTCCTGACCCAACCAAGTATACAAAACCTATAACAACTGTAATGGTTTTTCTGTACTTTGAAGGTTAAGTGTCTTCAGAAAGGACCTGATTAGTACTCTTGCAAAAAGAACTAGAGCAGCCAAATATTAATATGGGGATATCTAGATTGTATTAGCCAAAGTTCGGTAACATGAGGAGGAGAATGAAAAAATCCAGGCACAGCATTAGAACTAAAAAAGTAATTTATTATAAAATAAATCAGAATGAAAGAAGACACAAATGTCTAAAAATCTCAAAAGGCATCAGAAATAATAAAATACATTGCGTGGTGCCAGTTTTTAAGAGGGGGCACATATTATAGTTGTATTATAGAGAGATCCTTTTAAAATCCCTGTTTAGAATGGAGTACCAGTGCAGTTGGATGCAGAGTTACTCCAGTCTAGGCCCACTGATTTCAGTGGGCGTGGTAGGGATGGAAAGTTCTGTCAAGTTGCAGCCGACATGGCAAACCCAGAGGGTTTTCAAGGCAAGAGGCATTCAGAAGTGGTTTGGCATTGCCTGCCTCTGTGCAGTGCTCCTAACTTCCTTGGTGGTCTCCCATCTGAATCACTAACCAGGGTCAACCCTGCTTAGCTTCTGAGATCTAAACATGTAAACAGACTGGCATAAAAGACGCTAGATATATTCAACCATCATGTCAGTATATTATTCCACGCCCCCAACGTGAGCGATGTAGCATGTCACTTCCTGTGACGTGCTGGTGGCACGCGCGCACGCGCCAACGAGGACCTCCCGGAGTCCGGCGAGGCTCCCCCACTGGGCAAGGTAAGAACTCTTGGCAACCCTAAGTACCAGTGCAGTTGGATGCAGAGTTACTCCAGTCTTTAGTCTCAGAAGCTAGACTAAAGTGGAGAATCCAGTCCAAAGCTAGCTAAACATGTAATGAACAGACTGGCATAAAAGATGCTAGATATATTCAACCATCATTTCAGTATATTATTGATCTCAAAGTGTAACTGTAAGTAACATAATTGTGACAATAAATACAATTAATAAACATTCATGAAGAAATAGTGATTATTAAGATACATGAAGTTATTTTGATCGTTATAAAGTGATTGCTGACGAGAACCTTCGGATTGAGTTCCGTTTCGTCTCTTCGTCTGAACAAACCTTCAATAAGGGTTTCAAAAGTCCTACTATTTTTCTAGCCGTGATTTCTGCATGTCATACAAATCAGTAATTCATCTTCAATATGCACGTTAGGTCAGGCGCTCTAAACATCAAGCCGCCTTTCAGTTGATGTTTAGAACGCCCGATGTAACGTGCATATTGAAGATGAATTACTGATTAACACTACTAGAAGTTGTTCAGACGAAGAGACGAAACAGAACTCAATTCGGAGGTTCTTGTCAGCAATCACTTTATAATGATCAAAACACCTTCATGTATCTTAATAATCACAATTTCTTCATGAATGTTTATTAATTTTATTTATTGTCACAATTATGTTACTTACAGTTACATTTTGAGATCAATAATATACTGAAATGATGGTTGAATATATCTAGCATCTTTTATGCCAGTCTGTTCATTACATGTTTAGCTAGGTTTGGACTGGATTCTCCACTTTAGTCTAGCTTCTGAGATCTGGCAATATCAGGCGAGCCTGAGCCAATGGGTTTAGACTAGACTGGAGTAATCCTACATAGGATTGAACTGTAAGGCACATAACTTGGCTTCAGATGAAGAAATATTAATGGAATGGCACTAGTGCTTGAGTAGCATCAAAATGAACATAGATTTTCGCAGTGAAGAGTCACAGACAATAGAAGCAATTACTTAAATATAAGAGTGGGCAACAGATGTGATTGTCTCTAGGGAATTTGCTGGTAAAGTGAGATGTATAGTATAAATAAATCTTTCGGTGTGGTTGAAAATTAGCCAGTCTGGAAGAGAAGTCCTTTTATAAAATGATGCAGCAGATTGAAAAGTTTGCGAGCTGTAAAGATCACTCAAATCATGATTTGATGCATTTAAATAAAGTAAGGGAAGGGTAACTTCACCTATGAACTAGACCTACAATTACAAATCTCTCTGCCTAAGAACATGTGAGTGTAGATACGCACATGTATACACTCTTGGAAGATAGATCACAAGGGGCAGTGGACAAGATGGGGAGGGTGGGCGACAGGGACATGGTGTGTGGGAACACAATGACATAACTTCTGGCTATAACTTGGAAGTGACAATGGGTAGGTTTAGACTTTGCCAGAACTTTTACCATAGAGTTTCTAGTGATTCCTAGAGTTACCTGTTGTCACTTCAGGGTTATGTTCATGATACTGGTGAGTTTTTTCAGCTTTTTATTTTAATTTTTAATTTATCCTCTGCTACCACTCCAAATATTGGCAGGCAACGGGAACTCATGGCAGGGGATCCCCTCCCCTGACTGGGGGCTTGACAACCCTTCACAGGAATCATCCTCCCAGTTACTGTGCAAAGAACACACCAGTTAACGTTGCAATGTCGTAATAAAGGGATCAAATCTTAAACAATTTCTTCCACTCATAATGGCCAGACTAGATTGCAGGCAGACACAGCACCAGTTTACCTGCTCTTGAACTCCTGTACACTGATTCTGAAACCAGTCACTCTCTCTGACTAACCTACCTTACAGAGTTGTTGTGATGTTAAAATGAAAGAGGGCAGAATGATGTATACAGCCCTGTGCTCCTTGGAAGAAAGGCAAGGTAAAAATGTACTAAAATAAATAAAAGAAAAATCCTACCCAGTTACCCTCAACCTGTATAAAACATTTCCCTTAAAATGAGGTTTTTTAAAAAAAATTAACTGCGAGAAGGCCAGCAAAGATGTAGCTAATTGGATTTCATTTGACAAGGCGTATCATAGTGTGATCTCTACTACAAAGAAGGCCTGTAGTCACACTCCTTGATTCCATAATGTACAGGATATGGAGCAGCACTACCCTTTAATATTATAATTTTCCCCCCTCTCTCTTTGTAATATTTACCCTTGCCTGTCAGGTTGTCATATTAAAAGGACAGTAAACTTTGGCTTGCTGTTTTGCAGTCTGCCTCACTGTTTTCAACCATTCTGTGGAAAAACTAGCTTACTATCAATAAGGAAATGACATCATCTGCCATCCTCCCCATTGTTGTAAGATTTTGTTTCTGCCGTTAGTTGCAAAGCAGTTGGCTCCATTTCAAGCCAAACACCATTAAAAAAAAATCTAGCTGTGTTTTGTGCTTCTGAAAAAGAAAGTGTGAAATACTCTACAAAAGAGTGAGCATGGTTTACTTCAGATGTGATGCGTTCTTGACTTGCAGAATGCAGCTGTTACAGTCTCATGGATTACCTTTTTTAGGAGTAGGAGTTTTCTCAATCAGCTCTATTAGTATTATTTCCTTGTTCCTATGTTAACAATACTGACAATTCTTCAAAGTAGTTATTTATTTCATTTGTACTCCTCCCTTCTCCCCTATGGAGACCCAGAGCTGCTTACATTGTTCTCTTCTCCTCCATTTCATCCTCACAACAACCTTGTGAGGTGGGTTAGGCTGAGAGAGAGGGTCTGGCCCAAGGTCACCCATCAAGCTTCTGTGGCAGTGTGGGGATTCAAACCTGGGCCTCCCAGTTCCTGTTTCAACACTCTAACCCGTTCTCTCTCTGGTAGAAGATCGGCAAGATCTAAATGACTTATTTCTCCTTAACAGTTTGTCATTTGTTTTTCTTCTTCTGAAGCATCCATTTTGCTTTGTAATTATAACTAAGGTTCCCATCAGACCTAGTAGTGTACTTTTGCCATCTCCAGTGATCATTTAAGGTCAGTCTGGAAAACAAGTTCATGAGATTTGATGACCCACAAGCAGGGGTGGACTGGCCATCATAGCCACTGGGGCATTTCCTGATGGCCTGCCCCCCTACTTGGACTGGTCCAGCCCAGGATGGAAGGGCAGGGCCTGGCCCACAGAAGGGAGGTGCCCAGTAGGTACAAGCTGACGCAGTGTGTGGATGGCTGTTCCTAGTCTCTTGGCTGTGAGAGGTGCTTACTGAGCTGTGTGATGTGTGGGGCTGGCTGGCTCCTTCTCCCTTCCTCCTTTGTGGGGGCAGGGCCTGCATAGGCTAAGATGGGGCACCTTTCCCAGGCCCTTTCTTCCTCCCAGTCCTCCCCTGGCCATAAGGATGTTCGCCTGTCTACTTGCCCGCCACACTGATCTGTGTTAGTCATTTATAGCATAGTAATGGCAAGAAAGAAGGTTGGGTTTCTTCTGAAGTAAATTCTTCTGATTAAATTGTTTGTTCAGTGATTGCCATTATAGGCAGAAAGCAATCAGCTGTAGAGATATTGGAGCTGTTCTGAATTGATTGCTATGATGTGATAAGCATGATTTGATGAACTGCTTGCATGAATCAGGTTGGCTCCACTCTTTCTCTTTATGTTCTTTGGTTGCTTCTTTAACAGTGCCATCCTAAGTGGAATTACATTTATTAAATTAATTATATATATGTATGCACACACACACACAATTATTACATTAAGTGCATTTAGAAGGATGTAACTGTAGAATCTGTAGAAGTCTTGCCTATCTCCATATAGTACATGCAGTTAAACTGTGTTTATGTGGTATGCTGCTGCTAAAGCATTAAGGACTAGGGAATTATTTATTTAATTTCATAAGACTCCAATAGGATTAGTTTATATAAACAAAAGCAAGTAGAGATGTTAGTCTCTGGATAAGATCAGATTAGGCTGCTGAAAAAGGTTAGCAAACAATGGTTGTTTTTTTTCTTAAACAGGGATTTCAAGATGCAAAGTTGTTAGTCTTATGTTCTCTTTCAGGTACTGTTAAATAAACCCTGTCATTCCTGTTCCATGTGTTCAATTCTGAAACCCATATAAAATAGGAAAACTGAATAAATTAGTACAACTGATCTTTGCATAATTGATCATTGTTGTGCTGATTGTAGGAGGGGTCATAGGCTATACAGACATTTATTTATTACTTACATCCTACATTTCTTGCCAATGGGTACCCAAAATGACTTAGAATGTCATTTTCTCCTTTTCACGTTTTCTTACAATAACAACTCTGTGAAGTAGTTTAGGCTGAGAGAGTATGACTAGTCCAAAGTCTCCCAGTAAGCTTCCATGGTAGAGTGGGGATTCAAACCTGCACCATTTCTGCTGTAGTGAATTCCCCACATTGATGTTCTTAAAACTGAGCAGTAAGTGAAATTTTCTGCAGTAGATTTTTACTCACAATGCGCAAACCCGAAGTTTTCTCCTTTTAACCCCACATTTTCAGAATCCCTAGTTTTAGCGAGTTCTGAAAACATGGGGTAAGAAGGAGAAAACTTCAGGTTTTACTACTATGGAAAAGTTTACATAATGTGCAGTTTGAAAAATGTCAATGTGGGGAATTTCACTACTGTGGAAATGGTCCTGGTTGTCTTAAGATCCTAGTCCAAAACTCTGTCCACTACACCATGCTGGCTTTTGATGTGCCATCAGTAGGCGTTCCTCACATACTTTCCAGTATATATGCACAGTCATAAGGGATGGAAATACTTTTTTTTTTTTTTAAGTAGTGGAAGCTGAGAGTCAAACTGCGTGTTTTAACTTCCGAAGTACTTTTTTTTTGGTACACTTTTCTTGCTTTAAGAAAACAGGATGGAAGGATTCAAAAGCAGCTTGGTTGGGGGAGATTTTGAGTGGAAATGTGGCCCAAAGGGAAAAGGGTAAGCAGCCTGTTCCCCACCCCCACATTTAGCAGCTGCTTTTAATTTTAAAAAAGTTGAAGGAAGGAATATGTAAAAACGTATCACATATAGTTTGACTTCGTGATTCTCTGGAAAAAGAAACTATCACTTTCTGTGCTTTTTTTGATCTCTTTCTGCAGGCATTTACACTTCCACACTGTCATTTTTGCCACTTGTTTGCCCCTATTGCTTCAGGCTCCCCCCCCCATGTGTTTTGCTTTCTCTAGTAGTCCCAAAGGGAGCAAAACACATGTGAAAAGGGCCCCCCCAAAAGCAGTAGGGAAAAACAGTGACAAAAGTGATAGTGCTTTGTACAACCCTGCCCCCCCCCCAATAGTATGTTATAACCATCCTCTTCTTTGTTCTTTGGGTCACTTCAGTGTTCCACCCACAGGCCTCATTGTGCAGCTCAAGTCTTTCTCCACAGAGTAGGAATCCTTCTAAATCAGGCCTTGCTTAAAAGTCAGGTTTGAATAAGTTGTTTGCATGTCCTGTATCTATAACTTGGATGCACATTTGATTTTCAAAATCGGTCTGTTTTACTTCTAATATAGCACTAACAATATTTTGCAAATTATTCCTTTTAGTTTAAACAGAGTTCTGTATCTTGCTTGTTAAAATGCCGTCCTACTAGAAAGGTGCTTTCGGGGAAATGGTTGGCAACTATACCAAATACTGTAGATATTATGTCAAATCTATGGCTGTACCATGAAGACAATCTAGAGAGCTCTGTCTGTATGAAATTGTGTAAATTTTGAAATTGTGCAGACTAATTATGCTTTTCAGCTTCTAACCCTTGACTTGTGGGTGAGTCAAGTAAAATTCTGTCTGTTTTCTCCAAAGATATATCTGTATAAGAGAAGCATATGGTGATCAAAAGCATGGTGCTCTTTTTGATTTTTGTTTTTGTTTGTAAATGTATGAGTGAGTGAAGGTTGAGTGATATATTATTAATTTGTAAAATTTCTTACCATCACCTTCACAACAAACTGATACATATGATAAAATTATTACAGTGTTTTAAATCTTGCTTTTATCATGATTGTCTTCCTGAATCAAAAATGGTTTTATGTGTTGGGTCACTATGGATCTTTGCTTTTATTTTACAATGACTAAGAAAAGCTGACGCTTGAATTCAGTTCTAGCAGGCAAGACTTTGTGTTTTGAGTCTCCTGGCTTTTCACAGTGTTTGATGGTTCATAAGCAATATCATTTTACAAACTTAGTAACACTAATTCTCTGTACAGTTACTTGTGAGTAAACTCCACTTTCTTCGGAATAAACATGCACATGATTAAGCTGCATTTAGTTTTGTAGGTGTTTGGAACTGATCTGACAATTTTGAATGGGAAATTGCAAACTGAAGATGGATTTGCCCTATCAATGTACTTTGGAGGTTAATAGATTCAGGTGGGTAGCCGTGTTGGCCAGAAGAAATAGAACAAAATTTGAATCCATTGACACCTTTAAACCCAACAAAGTTTAATTCTGGGTATAAGCTTTTATGTGCATGCCGTCTAGCCTTGACCAGGACTAGGGCCTTTTATGTGCATGCCGTCTACCCTTGACCAGGGCCAGGGCCTCGAGATCAGGGCCCTGCACGGTCTTATTCAGTTCCGCAGGGCCTGCAAGATGGAGATGTTTTACCAGGCTTTTGGTTGAGGCAGCGTGCATCCACACATGGCCTCCCTAAGGTTGCTGTGTCCCACCTACCATCCATCCATCCATCCATCCATCCATCCATCCATTGGTAACTGGCCATATCCATCTGTATTAATGGGTCGGAACTCTCCCCAGTAGCTATAACCACTGATTTTAAATGTTTATATTGTGTTTTTAAAGTTTATTGTAAGTGTTGAAATATGATGTCACCTACCCTGAGCGTGCTTGCGGGATGGGCGGGATACAAATATGAAAAATAAATAAATAAACTTTGGAGGTTAAATGAAACCTGCCCTGTCCTTGTATTCACAGGAGCCCACAATGCAAGTTGGGGTTCTTATGGGAGCAGCTCCCATACCAAAGATGGTGTATTTTTGTATTACAAAGTTTATACCCCTAACAAAATCATAAAGAATGAATTTACATCTTTAAAAACTATTAAAACGAACAAAAACACATCATTAAAACAAAACCAAAGCTAAAATACATTAAAACACAAAACATTGGGCAAGAATGAGGGATTACTGAGTGAATGCGAGATGAAACAAAACAGTCTTTACCCATTGGCAGAAGATGGCATCAGAGTCTCCCTGCAGAAAGAGTTCCAGAATTTTGGTGCCACAACCAAGAAGGCCCTCTGCCCTCTCCCATGCCGCTGGCACTGTTTGGTTTGTAATTCCTTTGAAAGGTGTTGTATCTATTGGTTTGTTTAAGTTCCCGTGTTGCTCCCTAGACCACTGTGTATCAGAACAGTGTATATTGGCTCCCTAGAACTATCACCCATACAGTGGCCCCTGCCAGGGTGCTTTTTCCTCAAACTGATATTTTATGAGCTTTCAGACTTTTGTAAGGGTACTTGCCTTTCTCTGTTACTGGGGCAAGGGCATAGATAAAAAGAAAAATCACCACATTGTAGGTTGAGGATAGATGTCTAACATTTTTTGGTAAGCTACACACGAGGGAAATGTGTATGTTTCAGGAGACTCTTCTTTCCTCTTAAGCCATGCTTAAATGCTCACAAGTTGCTATATAAAATCTCTGCTCTTGAGCTTTAGCTGTTTTCATGGTTCAAAATCATGATGGTTGCTAGCTGGGGAGTATCATGATTCTGAACTATGCAGTCTACTCTAACTATGTTAGAGAGTCAGTTTGGTGTAGTGGTTAAGAGCAGCGGACTCTAATCTGGAGAATCGGGTTTGATTCCCCACTCTTCCACATGCAGTCAGCTGGGTGACCTTGGATCAGTCACAGTTCTCTCAGAGCTGTTCTTTCAAGAGCAGTCCTCGAAAGAGCTCTCTCAGCCCCACCAACCTCACAGAATATCTGTTGTGCGAAGAGGAAGGGGAGGAGATTGGAAGCCACTCTGAGTGAAGGGCAGGGTATAAACCAACTCCTCCTCTTTCTCCTCCTGAGGTCTCATGCATGACCACAGTAATATGGAAATCATCACTGAACAGAACGATATATGCCATCAATAGAAACCGTGTGACATTTCTGATGCATTGTCAGAGAAGACCTGTGTGTTTTATTTCTTGACATTGTAGGTCATTGACATTTAGGAAAATCAAATGTCTACAGATGTTAGTCTGCATTAAAACATCTTGGAGCCCATCAAAATTTTCTGCCATCCTGTCAGTACGTTGGGTGCTTGGTTGCTTTGCAAAACAGATAATGAAGAAGATGCTGTTAGGGTAGTAAAAGGGCATGCTATAGTTTGGAAACAAATGGTAATGGAAATACTGACATAAAAGTCAAGCACTTGTTCTCATTTTCTTTATTGTATACCCTGTTAGCGGTGGGGCAAAGTGAACCACAGAAGTACTGAGATTGCACATAGCGATAGGGAAAGTTTTAAGATGCTTCCCAGCTGCAAGTACAGGCTTCAGTAGTCAAAAGAGAAGCAACTTCATTTGCTTCCTTCCTCTCACGCTGACACAAGAAACATGCCAGCTGTTCTGCTGTTACTACATTTGATTCAAGAAGGATTGACAGCTGGTGCAAAGGCCAGAAGCTGGGATCAATGAGCTCTATAATGGCAGGCTCTAATCCCCAAAGAATGTTGTGAAGTATAGAAAATGTAGATATTTAATACCATGTGTATCCAGTGGCGATTGGTTTTTAACTTCCGACTCCACTGAAAATGTACAGATGGAATCTGTCTGGCAGTTGTTTGATTGCAAGGTGAAGATACTCTGATGCACTCTTTGTTCATATATATATGAACTTTTATACACACACACACACACACACACACACTTTTATAGTCTTCGTAGAGTTTGTTAACATTAAGTTATAAAATGGAACCAATTTTAACCCCCTTTTCCCATTCAAAGGATTTCACTATAGAGATGGAGATATACTGCTCTGAGCTTTCATAGGCAATAACAGCCAATGGCTGAACAGGTGTTGAGGTTTTGTGCAATGCTAGTCTTTTTCTATTTCTATGAGCAGCTCTGAAGGTTCTTCCAGGTCACTTTGCATTCCTCTTTGGCTGGCATATGTTGAGAAGTTACTAACCATAGAATTATAGAATCATAGAGTTGGAAGGGACCTCCAGGGTCATCTAGTCCAACCCCTTGCACAATGCAGGAAATTCATAAATACCTCCCCCTCCACACCCGTAGTGACTGCTGTTCCACATGCAGAAGATGACAAAAAATTTCCAGGATTGCTTCCTGACCCCGAAGTGGCAATCAGCATTTCCTTGGGTGTATAAAAAAGGGCCACAAGAACTAAGCACTGGGACAACCCTTCCTTCCTCATGATCAGCCTAAGTTCACAGAATCCGCATTGCTGTCAGATGGCCATCTGGCCTCTGCTTGAAAACCTCCAGAGAAGGAGAGCCCACCACTTCCTGAGGAAGCCTGTTCCACCGAGGAACTGCTCTGTCAGGAAGTTCTTCCTAATGTTTAGCTGAAAACTCTTTTAATTTAATTTCAACCTGTTGGTTCTGGTCTGACCTTCTGGGGCAACAGAAAACAACTCCACACCATCCGCTAGATGACAGCCCTTCAAGTACTTGAAGACGGTTATCATATCACCTCTGCTCCTCTCCAGGCTAAACATACCCAGCTCCTTCAACCTTTCCTCTCAGGACTTGGTCTCCAGACACCTCACCATCTTTATTACTCTCCTCTGGACATGTTCCAGCTTGTCTGTATCCTATAGCTTGTCTATATGTGGTGCCCAAAACTGAACACAATACTCTAGGTGAGGTCTAACCAGAGCAAAGTAAAGTGGTACCATCTCATCACCTGGACACTATACTTCTGTTGATACAGCCCAAAATGGCATTTGCCTTTTTAGCAACCACATCACACTGCTGACTCATGTTCAGTGTATGGTCTCCTAAGACCCCTAGATCCTTTTCGCACATATTACTGCTAAGACAAGTCTCCCCCAACTTATAATTATGCATTTGACTTTTCCTACCTAAATGCAGAACTTTATGTTTATGGCCATTGAAATTCATTAAATTTCTTTTAGCCCAGTTTTCCAGCCTGTCGAGATCATCCTGTATCCTCACTGTATCGTAATGTATTTGCTAACCCCTCCCAATTTAGTATCATCTGCAAATTTAATAAGCACTCCCTCTATCCCTTCATAGAAATCATTGATAAAGATGTTGAACAAAACAGGTCCTAGGACAGATCCTTGAGGCACTCCACTTGTCACTCCTTTCCAAGCAGATGAGGATCCATTCACAAGCACTCTTTGGGTGTGATCCACCTCATAGGATCCACCTGTCATAGGATCCAAACCACATTTTTCCAATTTGCGAACAAGTATATTATATGGAACCTTATCAAAAGCCTTACTAAAATCAAGATAAACTATGTCTACAGCATTCCCATGATCCAGCAAGGTAGTAACTTTCTCAAAAAAAACCCAGATAAGGTTAGTCTGACATGACTTGTTCTTGAGAAACCCATGATGACTCTAAATGCTCAAGGATTGTCTGTTTATTTGTTCTAAAACTTTCCCAGGTATAGACATCAAGCTGACTTGGTTGGTAGTTACCCGGATCCTCCTTTTCCCCCTTCTTGAATATGGTTCTAGTGGTTCAGAATCAATATCTGTGGGGAGATCCAGGAACTGATTGCTTAGTAACAGGCTCAGAATGCCTCTTGATCTTCCTGCTACTGTGGGTTATATTCTTCCATGTGCTTTCCTCTTGTGTTGGGTGCTCCTCCAGTTGCTGAGGTACCTTTCCCTCCTCACCCTGTTGCCCTCTTAGGAGTGCTTCATGCGTTCTGTCCATGAACTCTTCACCTTCCCTTATAAACTGGAGTGTGGACAAATGTGCTTCAAGTCCCTGTATCTTCTCCTCCAGTATGGCTATCAACTTATACTTGCTGCAAATTTAATTGCTGTTACCCTCAGGTAGGAATACGATCATGCCACAGACTTTGCACATCACTGCCTGAGCTCCCTCACCAACCTTGCTGTTGTAATCCATTTCAAAATTAGTTCAGTTTAACTGACATTTCTTTGATAACTTTCCTGCCAAACTGCCTCTCAAGACTACTTGTGAAATGTTATGAACTGAACAAATATAGAATGTAAGATGTTTTCAGCCTTTTATGGGGGCCCCAGGCCAAGACCCACAGGCCAAGAGCTCTTTGGTTCTCACCAGAGGCTTGTTCAAATTACACCCAGGCAATCCAATTACAGGCAAACAATAACCCTTTCTCACCCTTCTCAAGCAGCCAGGATTCTGCAACAACTTACAACTCACCCACACACTCTCAAACACAGTCCAAACAAGAAAGCTTCTTGCTGTCTTTAGTGCAATGTCTTCCCTATCAAGGGGTAGGATCGGTTAGAACTTGGGTCTTGAACTTGGCCTTTTGAATTTTGGTCCTATCAAATCAGCTGATACCTGACCTTGTGAGCTATAACAACAACAGGCATTTTACTTAGAATGTAATTCTGCCTGTAGTTTTCTGAGGGCGCTAAAGGATAAGCGGCCTCCATTGGCATGCACTTTGAATGGCAACTACCCATTCTTGGCAAGTGCTGGGGAGGAGAAGGCTTGTAGATCCACAAAAAAATTCCAAGTGGCAGTCCCAGGTTGCTAAAGTTTTGGGAACTGCTGCATTAGGATGCAATTTCTTTAGGGGTTTCAAATTCCCAGATGGACAATGCTGGACTATGTGCGGGCAGACTAAAGTATCATATACACTGCATTGTCCCATGCAATAATTTGTGTATGTCTGTCAATGGATGTTCATGTTACATTAGTCAGGAGTCATTTGACAGAAACCTTCCCCCTACCATTTCAAATATCATCTTAGGTTTGACACTGATCCATGAAACATAATCAAAGGAGATGTTTACACTACCTGTGGGAAATTTTAGTATTTGTTATTGTGAATTCTTATTGTTGAATTGTGGTCCTATCAAATCAATTGAGACTTGCCCTTGTGAGCTATAAACAGGCATTTTACTTAAAATGTGATTCTGCCTGTTCTGTATTGTGATTGTTCTGTATTGCTCTCACCAAAGAGTCCTGAGTAAATTTAGCAGTCATGGGATAAGAGGATGGGTATTCTTGTGGATTAAAAACTGGTTAAATGCCAAGCAATGGTATTCCCAGTAGTCATGTATGGTTGCGAGAGTTGGACTATAAGGAAGGCCGAGCGCCGAAGAATAGATTCTTTTGAACTATGGTGCTGGAGAAGACTCTTGAGAGTCCCTTGGACTGCAAGAAGATCAAATCAGTCAATCCTAAAAGTAATCAACCCTGACTGTTCCCTGGAAGGCCAGATAATGAAACTGAAGCTCAAATACTTTGGCCAGCAAATGAGAAGGGAGCACTCACTGGAGAAGACCCTGATGCTGGGAAAGATTGAAGGTCAAAGAAGACGGGGACGGCAAAGGATGAGATGGTTAGACAGTGTCATCGATGCAACGAACATGAAGTTGAGCAAACTTCAGAGGATGGCGGAAGACCGGAAGGCCTGGAGGGAGCTGGTCCATGGGGTCGCAAAGAGTCGGACTCGACTGTGCGACTGAACAACAACAACAATTGTAATGCCCCTGTATAGACCTATGGTGTGGCCTCATTTAGAATACTGTATACAGTTCTGGTCACCGCTATCTCCAAAAGAACATAGCAGAACTGGAAAAAGTACAGAGGAGGGCAGTGAAGATAATTAAGAGGTTGGTGCACCTTCCCTATGAGGAAAGGCTGAAGAGTCTGGAATTTTTCAGTTTAGAAAAGAAAGGACTGGGGGGGGGGCATAATAGAGGTTTATAAAATTATGCATGGTGTAGAGAGAATTGACAAAACTTTTTCTCCCTCTACCAACAAACTAGAGCTCGAGGGCATCCAATGAAACTGATATGAAGTAGGTTCAGGATGGACAAAGGGAAATACTACTTTATACAGAAATTAATTAAAATGTGGAATTCACTACAGAGGATGTAGTGATGGCCACAGGATTGGCCACAAGAAGCTTTAAAAGGGGATTAGACAGATTCATGGAGGATATGTCCATCAGTGGCTACTAGCCATGGTGCCTGAGAGTAACCTCCTCATTCAGAGGCACGAATCATCTGAATCCCAGAGCCAAGAGGCAACATCAGGGGAAGGCTTTGGCCTCTATGCCGTGTTGTTGGCTGTCCAGCGAAACTGTTTCACCACTGTGTGAGACAGGATGCTGGACTAGATGGACTGTTTGATCTGATCCAGCAGGGCATTATGTTCTTATGTTAGGGAAGATGAATCCTGTCCACACAGAAAATAGCTTAAAGTACGTTGAAGTTCAATTATATCAGCAAAAATACTTGCTACTATATGATGAAGGTTATACATATTACACTAGGTTCAGTTTTTATTGCCTTTAGCCATAGGCCATTACAATGACAGAACAAGATAACATATTACACTAGTCATTATGGAATTACCCAATAATGGGTTGGTTCTTAAGGGATGTTTCCTGCCTCGCCTAGTGGCTGCAGCCCTGATATCACCCAAAGAGCTGCTTCCATGGGTCCCAGGACCTCAGGAACATCATGGATGTAGTGTGTGTGTGTGGGGGTCTGTGTCTTGAGTGGGTAACCTGTGAAAACTGCCCCCCCTTCCTCTAGCATGTTCTTTTTGTGCAATGGCATATTGGGATCCAACCCATTATAAAAACATGCATGTTATTTTGAAAGCAAGTGGGGGCTAAATATTGACAGATAGTTCTACGCTGTCCCCAATACTCTACCATGCGCAGCTATTTGATCAGTCCCCACTTACCTTCCACAAGGAATTCGACTGACAATGATCTTAAAATTCTATTGTCTGATAAGTTCTCGGCAATTACCCTGTCTGTTGCTGAATTCTTAGCTTATGTTTGGAAGCTAAGGGTAAGGGCGCATAAGTCTTAATCCCCCTTGTGCTCATTTGGATTATTATATGTATATATTTTCAAATCTCTTTTTATTTATTTTCCAGAACAATTCATACAATAACATACAAGAATCACATTAACATTCACTTGACATTCCTACAGAGAAATGTAAAAATGATCCCCTGTTGGTGTAACTTGATGTAATTTGTTATGATCTATTAATTTGTTCTATTAATTTATTTGTTCCATTGCCTTCCTTATTGTTCCTGTGTTATGCCAATAAAGGTCTATGTATATGTATGTATTGATGGATAGCAGAATGCAATGTAAATTGTACTGGCTGTGCAATTTTGTTTTTAACAATTACCGAAACATCTGCCAGTCTTCCTGTTAAAAGTGTGGTGTAATGGTCAGTTTGTTGGTCTAGGGTTTGGAGTCCCTTCAGATCCCCAGTCTGCTATGGAAGGTTGCTAGGTGATCTTGGACCAGTCATACATCCTCAGCCCAGCCTACCTCACAGGGTTGTTGTGAGGATAAAATGAAGAAGAGAATGATGTAAGCAGCTTTGGCTCACCCATTGTGGATGAAGCTGGAGTATGAAAGAAGTAAATATATAAAGCAATTTAGTTTATTCTCCCAACTTAAAAAAAATACTTCTACCAGGTTATTTTTTTTGCGTTTATTTTCCCATGTCTTATTGGATGCATTGTGTATTAAGGCTTTATCCATGGTCTTTGGTTTCTTCGTTCAGAGCCCTTTCCCCTGTTTTTATTGAACATAGTGACAATTACTGGTGTTGGCAGACCAGAACTAATTTAATCTATTTTGTCTGCTGAGAGCTGTAAAGGATCCAGGAATGATTTCTGAGAGAAAATTACAACACTGAAAGCAAAATATTTTTGAGTCACCTATTACCCTACAATTCTTCTTCTGTAACACTGAATGAGCACAAAACAATTGATAGCCAGATGTTCCATGTTTGGTTGTCACTCTGCATAAGTTCAGCTGGGGGTCTAGAAAATTGCAGACTGTTGAAGCACCACAGATCCGGACTTTGGGATTTTCTAGCCCACATGTTATGCACTGGTCACCACTACTATGAGATTTACCCAGTTAGGATCTGGACACTTGACCGAAAACCCTGGGTCTCATATTACCTGGCATTGCTCCTTGTGTTGGAATCTCCTTTTTGCAAAGAGTGGAAGGCAATGTCTTGCTTTCACTTTAGATCGTCTTCCATGGCATTTCATTGGAAATGTGGTACTGAGGCATCCTTTTGCCCGCTGGTAGCTTCAAACTACTGCCTGTTTAGCATCCTATTAGCTGTTTTGGCTTTTAATGGCTGTAGTGTGTTTCTTTACATTCCCCGTGTTGGTGCAGAGTGCGGCTGATTCTGCATTGCCTTTTGCTTTCGTTGTTTTATGAAACCCACATTGGAACAGAAATTCCCCTCCGCATTGCATGTTGCTTTCACTTCCTTTGACCATCGGATTTTATGGTAGCCTTCACACTCCATGCTGCTTTCATTTCCTTTTATCATCGGGTTTTATGGTACAGTCAGTCCGGTGTTGTCTTGAGGTATTTGAATGTGGTTTTGTGCTGCACTTTTTCCTCCCAGTTGAGAAAATGGGGGCAAATGCTAGATGCAGAATCGCCCTGGGTTGTGTCATACTGAATAAACATCGAAATAGGTGTTGCTTTCTGTAACCGTGTTCAGGCACTGCAGGCATAAAACAAATGGTGGATTCTTGCAGAGTTGCACGCTTGTTTATACAGCCCAGTGTTTTTCTTAGTCCTGTTCATTGCATTATTCAGTGTTAAGACTGCAGTCTTGCACACTTAGCCTGTATAGAGCAGGATGCCAGGTACCTTGATTGTCGTCTAATACAGCCTCCTGCCTCGTTGCCAGGCATGCCACCGCCTGCCAGGCTCACTGCATAGTAGCCAGAACATTCATATCCTCTGCCTCACCTTGAATCACTTGGCAAGCTTTTCACCCCAAACCTAAGCTGACACATGCAGGTATTCCTACAAGGACACACATACTGTTCTAGGGATTGTTTGAGACTTGAGTGTATACTAGCATGCCTTCGCATGCCTTTCCTTAAACGGGTTGGACAGAAAGACATCTATAAGAAGCAATAGTAAACTTTGACTAATTAATTGATAGCTCAAAGATGGCAAGTAATCAGTGGCTGTTCATTAATGCAATAATGACAATCTCAGGACTTGTTTGATTATTCCCTTATGTTGCAGTAGATTTCCATCCTGCTCTCATTGCCTTATAGGGGACCCAGCCAAGGAGGGAAGTAGGCTTACCAGATCAAACTCCCAGTAATTCTTTCTGATGAACCACTGGTACTCATCTGGTCTCTGAGTGGAAGCAGGCCAGGAAAATTGGGGGTGGGGGGAGAAATAGCAATCTTCGGTGGCATGTGATGCTGTCACTTCTGGTGTGACCCAGAAGGGCCAGCATTGCACTGGGGGGGGTGCTTTAGCCACCCTCCCTGCAGTAAGTACCCACCTCCCCCCATCTCCTGCCATTTGCTATGCCTGGCAACCCTAGAGGGGAGTGTATGCTAGGTCTTGGTGGGGAGCAAAACAAAACAACTGCTGGGATAAGAGGGGAAAGACACAGGCAGCAGTTTTTATCAACCCAAGAAACTGTACTTAAGGAGACTGCAGAGGATAGGAATGAGGGAAAGTTTCTGGGTTGCAGAGGGCCACTTTGGAAAGAGGGGATCTGGAGCAGGATAGTGCTGTGGGATGGCAGGGCCCCCACCATGTGGGGGAAGGGTATGCTTTACTGGGGCCTGGAGGACGAAAGGGGCCTGGAGTGCCCAGGCTGCAATCCCCATTACTGTGAGGACAAACATGAGGATAAACTATAGATCAAGCCTGAAGGTATTTTATAGAAACATATTTCCTTGTATCTGTGGGCCAGAGATCTTGTGAGGTCTGCTGGAGCCGATCAGAAGCAGTGTTAGAGCTTGGTTTGCCAGCCTCCAGGTGCAGCTGGCAACCCCAGAGAACTGTCGGGGACAGGGAGCATTTGTAAATGCTAGAGCATCCGTGACAGCACTTCCAGTTTTTACCAGAATGCCTACCCAAGCTCCAACTCCCCCACCCCATTTTCTCCTCCTGGCAGGAGGTCTTCTGCTAAAGTGGGAGATCTGTCAACCCTAGGCCAAGAGATCACCCAGAATTACAGCTGATCCCCAGACTACAGGGATCAGTTCCCCTGGAGAATCCGGCTGCTTTTGAGGGTGGATTGTATGGCATTATACTCCACTGAGGTTCCTCCCCTCCCCAAACTCCACCCTTTAATCTCCAGGAATTTGCAAACCCAGAGTTGGCAACCCTAGTTAGAGCAGCAATCACAGGTTCAGCCTAAGGTCTTTCTTGAGAATAGAGAGCCTGTGCAGTTCAACTAGGACTGAGTGAGGCGAGGTCTGTCATACCAAGAACTGCAAGTCCCGCACTTCCTTGTGCATAAGCAGGAGAGATGGACACCTGGTGCGATGGGCAAAGCAGCATAGGACAATGGGTGCAAGTACTTCAGCTTTTTTTTTTTTTAAATGCCTTTTGATGATTCACTTCTGGTACAAAACTTTCAACAACTGAGGACAGAAATAAAGATTTTACAAACCAGAAAAATCTCCCTTGAATCAGAGGTAGCTGTTATTGCTGATATTATTGAAGAAATATAAAAACTGACAGATCAGTGGCCCAAAATTCTACAGGAAGCACTTCTTGAAGGCGATAGGAATTTTGGCACAATTGCCAAGGAACAGATGGATGAAATCAAAATGATATAATTATGACACATCCAAGACTGAGGAATCATGACCTATAATCTCTGATGAACCGGAGTCTTTAGTAAAAATAATAATAATGATTTGGGTGGGTAGCCATGTTGGTCTGAAGCAGCAGAACAGAGTTTGAGTCCAGGAGAACCTTTAAGACCAACAAAGTCTGTATCTGAAGAAGTATGCACAAAAGCTTATACTTTAAATAAAACCTTGTTGGTCTTAAAGGTGCCACTGGACTCAAACTTTGTTCAAAAAGAATGTTTTTCATGCAACATTGGACAATGTCATCTGGGCATTAGAGCACAGATTGAAAGCAATCAATAACATTTGTTTTGGATTCTGTTCAGCCCTAAAATATGTCCAGGGCTCTTATGCGGCCTGTGAGCAACTGATGCAAGGGAAGGAGTGCTGGGGGGGAGTGGGCGGAGCCACTCCATTGTGGCTTCAGCACAGCAGAACAACCTCATCTGCAGTAGTCAAGTATTGTGGGAGCTTCTGCCCAGCAGTGCATTGCTGCATCTCCAGTCTGCATGTGTGGATTTTCCTCTGCACCCTCTCCCAGCCCATGGGGTCTTGCAGTGAGGCTATGCCAGCTCAGAGCTTACCAGCTGCTGTCCTTTATACATTTTACTAGCCGTAAAGCCCATTGAGGAGGAATACAACGGGCCCTAGAAAGGTAGGGTGGGTGGGT
>NW_015164723.1:94885-96657 GCF_001447785.1 Gekko japonicus | reverse complement strand
ATCGGAGGCCGGAGCCTCCGTCCGCTGGCCTGGGAGCGTTGGGAGGGGGCGACTGGAGGCCGGAGCCAGCCTACCGAATCAGAAGTGGCGGCGGCCTCGTAGTCCTCTTCCTTGGAAATGGCGTTGGGGACTGAAGGTGGTTATTCGGGGCAGTGGTGGTATGGGCGGGACCCGGGTTTCTCGTTCTCATTGGTCCCCATCTCTCCTTTATAAGAACTGACAGTTTCATCAGCCATACACTAACGGGGTGCATTTTAGAACGTTGGCACCCATTACTCAATTATTATAAGGGAGAGATATCTCCAGTACCTGGCATTAACTTTTATGGCACATGTGGCTCCGCTGGCAAAGTGACATTTATATCAGATCTGGCTGTCATAGTAAATGAGTTTGACACCTCTGCACTAGAGCCTGGGGAATTGGAAGAAGCTTCTAAATGTCTGGTTCACAGGTATCCCACAGATCTTTCTGAGCCTTTCTTTGTGAAATGCTGCACCTGGAAAAAAACCCTTTAAGTCTACTTTTGGAAAAGAACATGAACTACCCCCACTTGTATTATGGAATGAAATTTACAAGAAACAACTGCAACTAATTTTCAGTGGCATGTGCGTAGCTCTATGGAACTTTTTGCTCACTGCCAGTTACTGTGGCAGAAGCTGAAAGATGTTTCAGTAAGATAGCACTCATCCAATTTAATTCATTTGTATCCTACCGTTCTCCCCAATAGGGACTAAAGTGGCTTACATCATTCTCCTCTCCTCTGTTTTATCCTCACAACAACCCTATGAGGGAGGTTAGGCTGAGAGAGTGCAAATGGTCCAACATCACTCAGTGAGCTTCCATGGCATAGATAGGAATATGAAACTGGATCTCTCAGATACTAATCCAACACTCTTGATCACTAAACCACATTCTTGTTAGTGGTTGTGAACTTGTCAAATAAATTGTGCTTTTTTGCGGGGGCTAATTCATAATTTTGCAATAAAAAGTACAGAAAAACAAAGGTTTAAAGTTAATAGGCCTAGTGTTTGCAGCCATGTTGGTCCATTAAAAGGTGAAGAACAATAATAATCCTATATATATAATTCCCTTAGGTATTGGCCATTTCCAGCTCTCCCATTGGCTGTGCAATGCACTCCATCAGCCATTGGCCCATCAACTGCCACTCAAGAGTACTTGCCTGCCGTTGGTGGGGTGCTGGGTCCGCTCCTCTCCCCACCAATGCTCCCGCTAAGCTGTGGAATCTTGTGAGCAAAAATTCTACTTTGTGAGCTGCTGGCATTCAAGTTGTGAGCAAGTGATTTGACTACTGCATCAGTCAGTTTGCTCTGGAGCCATCCTTCCTGAGCGGAGACAAAAAGGTGTGAGCCGGAGGCTAAAAAACTGTGAGCTAACTCACACTAACTCACCTTAGAGGGAACACTGCTCCCCACCCACTGCCAGCCTGGACACTCTTCCTTCTTCGCATAACCTATCAAAATGGATGTCTCTCCTGACGAAGACACTTCTCCTTCTTGGTTCCTATAGGACTGACTTTTCCCTCAGTGGCTGTTGCTAGGCAACCAAGCTTGGTTCTGCCAATAAAAAGTCCAGTCCTTTGTGGGGAGCTCATTGGGGCCAGTCCTTAGAAGGGTTGCCAGCTCCAGGATGGGAAATTCCTGGATATTCTGTGGTGGAGTCTAAAGAAGCCAGAGTTTGGGGAGGGGAGAGGCCTCAGCTGAATAGAATGCCATAGAGCTCACCCTCCAAAGCAGTTATTTTCTCCGGGGGGG
>NW_015164723.1:64149-94732 GCF_001447785.1 Gekko japonicus | reverse complement strand
TAGTGCTTCAGAGCAGGGTATCCTAGACCCAGGTTCTTGCTGTGGAAGTTGAGTTGGTGATTTCAGACAAGGTCAGACTTTCAGCCTAACCTACCTCACAGCATTGTTGTGCAGATCAAAAGGGGGAGAGGAGAATGATCTAAGCTGCTTTGGTCTCCACTGCAGAGAAAGGCTGTACTTTTCCTCCTGGGAAACCATTACTGCCAATCTCCAGGTGAGGACTGGAGATAACTCAGAATTAAAACTGCTCTCCAGATGGTAGAGATCAGGAGCAGATAACGGTAGGTTGATATACTCTCCAGACGGCAGAGATAAGTTCCCCTGGAGAAAATGACTGCTTTGCAGGGTGACTCTGTGTCATTATACCCTGCTAAGGTCGCTTCCCTCCTGCTTGGGTCCCCAATGTGGAGAAAGACTGTAGTTTTCCTAGGTAGAAGGCTGGAGGTGTGTGTGGGGGGAGATGGAAAGCTGAAGTCAGAGGGGCAGATAAAGGTAGGTTGATGGTTGGCTGGGAAGTAGATAGGTTTGCCACCTCCAGGTTGGGAAATTCCTGGGGTTTGAGGAGGGGTGGAACCTCAGACAGGTACAATGCCATAGCCCCCCCCCTCCAAACCAGCCATTTCCTCCTGGGAAACAATTGTTGCCAAACTCCAGGTGAGGGTTGGAGATCACTCAGAATTAAAACTGCTCTCCAGATGGCAGAGATCAGTTCCCCTGGAGAAAATGGCTGTTTTGTAGGTTGGACTCTGAGTCATTATACCCTGCTGAGGTCACTTCCCCTCCTGCTTGAGTCCCCACTGAGGAGGAGAAAGACTGTACTTTTCCTAGCTAGAGGCTCCAGGTGTGGGGGGGAGATGGAAAGCTGAAGTCAGAGGGGTAGATAACGGTACATTGATGGTTGACTGGGAAGGAGATAGGGTTGCTGCCTCCAAGACAGTTACAATGCCATAGACTCTACCCTCCAAATCAGCCATTTCCTCCTGGGGAACTATTGCTGCCAATCTCCATGGGAGGGCTGAAGATCATTCATAATTACAACTGCTCTTCAGATGGCAGAGATCAGTTCCCTTGGAGAAAACAGTAAGCTCTGTTTCATTATACCCTGCTGAGGTCACCACAGCAAATTGACGCTGAGTGCCCAAGGCCAGGGCACCTGCCCACAGCTTCTTTCTAGAGCTCGTATTTATTTCCACAATGGGCCTTATTCCTAGTATAATATATAACCTTTTAAATTGTCAGAGTACCACTGAGTATGGAAGGTTGTCTCACCCCACCATTGTTGTACCTTAGCCAGGCCTGTTGTATCTGGAGTGAGTAGAAGGGGCAAGTCAGGACACGAGACAAGCTAAATGTAAATGCTTCTCTGTGTTAAAAGTTCCCTTCAAACTTTATTCTAGTTCTGCTGAGTAAGATAAACTTCTCTTCATGCTAGGTTTTCCAATTACAAGGAATTTTGCTTCATGGGCAGGCATTCAACAGTGGTATTACCCATTCCACCACCCTTGCAATTGCATTTTTGATCCATATGCAGAACCTGTTCAGCTCCACATCTCAATATAATCACCACAGGCAAATCGTGTTTAATGCTGTTGGTATTAGCATGGGCCCTTAGTAATAATGAAATTATCCCAGTTTCTCAAGAGAATGTCCACTTTCCTGGAGTATGTGTTCAGAAGAGCCACAGGTAGCATGTCCAAGAGCCACATGCAGCTCTTGAGCCCCTGAGTGTCACTGCCCTAGATGATGTGCTAGTATGCTAAATACTATACTTTGGACAATATTAAGTCAGTCACTAATAAGCTGCTCTAGGTTAATTTGGACTGTTCGAAAAAGGTCTTACTAAACATGCCTAATCAATAAGCCTTGTTGAGTGTTCTTGAGAAAATGGGAGAAGTATATTTTCATGCTAGTAGTATTTGCTGTCTGGGTCAAGCCTTGAAAAGGTTGTAGGGACAGTTAAAGACTGTGCAAGCCTCCAAATGATTGCTTTGTATTGCAGTGAGTAGCCCTATGAAAGTTCCCATAGTGCAGGGGGAAGAGTGATGCTGGCATCAGAGTTATTGTTTTTGAGGTTAATTATTTTTAAGAGAAACCAGAGAAGTTGTATTTATGTTAAAAATGTTCTGTGTAACATAGTATAAGCAGTGATAATTGGTATGCACTTGCTCATGTTTTATTGAAATTCTTTGGACCTGATCCAGTCACATAAGTACTGAAATTTCATAAGTTTTACATTATCCTACTGTTTGAACACTTGTACCAAGACCAACAGATTTTATAAGTGCTTAATTTTGGCTGGATTTGTGCACCTTCTCCTGAGGCACCCTGAGACATTTTAATGCTGAAGGCAGGAAATAGAAATGGCTTTTATCTTCTCTTTCCCCGCCCCCTGTGGTAAAGTACAGTAATAATCTACATAATTGACAGCTTGCTGCCGATAATGGAATCTCAAAACCTGCTGCCTCAGGTTGACCACTACATCCTGTTAAACCAGGATGCCCCTGGTTTAAATAAATTAATTTATTAAAATAAAACCTCAGACAAGCCTTTTGGAAGGTGAAACAATGTTTACCAACAAATAAATCCTGGCTTATTTTTTCCACTAACTTTTCAGAAAATTAATTATTGCAACAAATTCCAGCTTCTTAATTTTTTTAAATTTTAGGTTCATTATTTTTAAATATATAACATACAATGCTGACTATCAAATAACCTGTTCCTCCCATAATCCCACCCTTTCCACAGCCCTAAACAGAGGGGAGGGGAAAAAAGAGAGTGGGAAGACCAAAATGAAAGAAATAAAACAGATAAAATTTATTTTATATCAAGTTGTATTTCATACCTGTGGCCCATCTATTAGATGCTGTCTTTTCCTTCAATGCAAGATTTAGTAGTTGTTCTGTGCAGATTTCTATATGTAGTGTAGTTATAGCTTTCCAGTGTTGCAAGAGAACAGATCTGGCAATAAAAGCAGCCCTTAAAAATCCATTTTCAACATGTAAGACACATGGCCCAAGAGTAGACAGACAGCAGAGAACTGAAACTGTGGGTCCAGGGCAAAATTAACCTGTGTCCCCACCTCTGGCCAGAATGGTGCAACGGAAGGACGCGTACATAATGTAATTGATCTGGTTCAGTGCATTTCTAGCAATTGTTGTGGTGCATGAGACTAAATCTGTGGAACCTGTCAGGGGGTCCAGTGCAGTCATTTCTTTAACAAATTGCAGTCTTGGGCCCAAAGAGTATAGTTTGGTAGCTTTAAGTCTAGAACTCCACTGTGCTACTTGTATTTGCAGCCTTGCTTCTGCGTTTGAGCCACCCCCATAGCTCACTGAGTGCAGATTGTAATTCCAAGTACAGGGAAGAGTATAAAAAATGGGGGATGATCGTACTGAATTTAAAAAAGAATAATAATTCTGTAGGCTGGACTACAGCTAAGGCATCAGGGCCAACTTTGGAGTGGAGATGGTGTGTTAATTGTAGATATTGCCCAGATGCTGATAGGAGACAGGTGAAATTCTGCTCTAAGGCTCTTGGAGGGTTTAAATCGATCACTGCTGTCCATTAATTGAGTTAACATGATAAGTTGTGGTACCAACTCCATGGCTCATGGAGAGTCACATGTACAATTACTGTCAACGCAAAGAGCCACATGACTGCTGTATGCCCTGTGTGCCTCCCCAACACACACATGCATACAATAATAGAAGATATAACTGTTAATATTAAAGTATGTACCTATAACATTTTAAAGTTTACTTCTGAGCATGCAGGGTTCTGTCTCCCTACCATTTCTGAATCTTAGCCGGCCCTTGGGTAGCTGAAGTGAGGGGAAGTGTTCTCTCTGAAGGATTATTTGGGTTAGCAGAGTGCTCAAGGCACATAACGCAGCAAAGTCTATCTGGTTTGTGTGTGCTGACAAGAAACAAAGTTACACACAGAGCCTCTTTATCTTTGCAAAACTAGTATGAGACTTGAGTCATTTATTCTGCAGGCTGGGAGCTGTGGGGAATACTCCCCCCATGAGTATTGCGGGTCCCCCTTCCTGTCTAGTCTAACTCACTAGGATGGATGGAGGTGCAGAACGCATGTCCTGCTCTCATGATGCCAAGATGGAGAAGAAGAGCATAGAGAAGGTGTCAGGCTGGAAGGAAGGAAGACTCCCTGAGAGCAGCAATCTACACATCAAAGGGATGGCATCAGAATAAAGGAAAGGATTATCGGTGTCTTGGCCTCTCTATCTCTCTGATTCTCTTATAGACCCCCTCTGAAGTCTGAGGCTAAGAGACAGTGCAAAGTCCTTCATTTCTAACACTCACCATTCTCACTCTTTTACCAGCTTGAGAAACAACAGCTCAGGCGACAGAGTGAGATTGCTAACAATTCTAGGAAATAAGCTGGTTGTGGAGAAAAGGAAGTAAAACCACTGCCACCTTGCTTTGGCCAGAGTGTCCTTTTTCTGAGTAACTGTAGTGGTCGTGGTTTTTACTCTCTTGCCCTCCTCCTACAGTTGCACTGGGATGAGAATGCAGAGGTTGCAGAGAAGAGTAAGGGCTGTAAGGGTTGCTGGAGAGGATGGGCTTTTTACTCCCACCCCTGGCATAAAGGCATATCGCTCACAGAGGCTCATAATCCTTCCAGCAGTAGCAGCTGTTTTAAGGTGGGCGTCTCCTATTGAATCCAGACCCCACTGGGCAAAGGCTTTGCCCACTGTCCTGAAACATGGAGTGTATGGGCTACATTTGGAAACTGTGCTCAGAAGGGCTAAAGGCCATGGGTCCAGAGCCATGTTTGGCTCCTGAGCTGCTGAGTGAGTGTCACTATCATAAGCCCAAATATAGCTTAGGAATTCCAAGGAATTGTGCTCTGCCCTACCTAGCAATGAGATTGACCTACTAAGCCCCCTGCCACACAGGGGGGAAAAAGAACGGCCGAAGTGTGGCTTTTTAAAGCAGCAGCAAAAGAGACACGTGGTGGTTGAATCAGATAGATCCCCTGAGCCGCCGCGCAGTTGCTCCCTGGCACAATCAGATGCCGGGGGGGAGCCACTGCAGGGAGAGCAAGGCAGCCGAACTGTGCATGTGTGCACGTGCGCAGTTCGGCCGGGAGCTTCGATTGCTCCTGCAGAAGGGTGTGCCGGCGATCTCACGGCCGCACTTGCTGCGCTGTTCCAGGTTGGTGCTACCTTTTACTTGGTTTTTTTTTTTGCAGCAGATTTTAGGCCGGAAGGGATGGATCGGGGACGGGTGCTTGCCGATTCCCAGATGTTGCGGTGTGCTCGCACCCATTTGCTGTGCCCCCGATCCATCCCTCTTCCGGCCCAAAACCTCCCATGTGACCGGGGCCAATGTAAGGTTTCCTTGAGAATGGGTCAAAGCCTAAAGACAGCTTTTGTACAATTTCTTTATGAATCTCTTTAAAAATGGGGGGGGGGAAACCCCACAAGAGCCCACAGCTACTTTTTTCTTTTCTTTTCTTTTTTGAAAAGAAGCCTTGGTAGCATAGCTGGTCTGGGTTAATTGGGTTAGGTTAACTGTTAAAAGGCAAACCTTTTAATCCATTTGAAAGATGAAATTGATAGTTATTGAGCTGTTAAATCTGAAACCAAACACGCTAAGTGTACTTTCAGCTAATGGGTGATTTCATCCTATTGTCAAGAGGCTTGTTACTTTAAAGGAATTACTTTTGTGCATTGTAACTCTAGATGTGTTCCCTTTCCAATGGAGGCAGGATTGACAAATGGTGACAAATGGTGGGTTTCATGCTCCTGACAGCAATCCTAATAGAAGCAGAATGTTGCTTTGCACAGTCTCCAGAACCCTAGGTTTTATAGATAACACTTATATTTACTCTGGTAACCCCCAATTACCCATTACCAACCAGCTAATTTACCATGAGAGCTCAAACATAAAGTCCTCACTCAAGGCAGAATTATGTGATTAAAAGTCTGCTACAAGACGTATGGTATCCTTGCAGATATGCCCATGGAAATGTTTACTCCTTGTTCTGCTCATCTATATATCTAATAGCCAAGTTGCCCCCCCTGTGTGGATACTTATTTCTGCCAACAGAGGGCTCACTCTCCCCCAACAGCTTTTCCTACATAGTTATGAGCCTTCCTAAGTCTGCACAAAAATCCAAAAAGTAAAAAAATCAGGGAGGGTTGAATACCTTTTGAAATGGCCTCTGCAGGGATCTAACTCCAGACATCAATGGTGAGAGATTAGAACGTTCAGGGGAGGGGGGGAGGCTTCTAACTCTTTCTGTCAGTAAAAGGAGGGGGAGGGGGAAGGGCCCCTTTCCAGTTCTATTTTGGCCTTTCAGGGAGGGAGCCTGTGCCAGGCTGGGGAATTCCTAGAGGGTTTGAAGTGGGCTGTGAGGAGGGCTGGGTTTGCGGAAGGGATGGGCCCCAGCTGGGTATAATGCCACAGAGTCCACCCTCCAAAGCAGCCATTTTCTCCAGGGAGACAGACCTCTGCTGTCTACAGTCCAGTTGTAATTCTGGGGGGTCTCCAGGTCCACTTGGAGCTTGGCAACCCTAGGCCTGGCAGTAGTCTAAGGTTGCCAGGTCCCCCCTGATTTGCATGACTCAACTAGGCCGGGCTGCTTGCTACTGTTTATCAGCAGCCACCCTATGAAAGCCAGTGAGGTGCAGCAGTTAGAGCTTCAGAGTAGGGTCTTCAAGACCCAGGTTCAGATCCCCATCTTGCAGTGGAAGTTGACTGGGTGATTTTGGACCAGTCACATACTTTCAGCCTAACCAACCTCACAGGGTTGCTGTGCAGATAAAAAGGAGACAAGAATAATGTAAGCTGCTTTGGTCCCCACTGTGGAGAAAGACTGTAATTTTCCTAGGTAGAGGCTGTGGGGGGGGAGTGTGGAGATGGACAGGTGAAGACAGAGAGGCAGCTAAAGGTAGGTTGGCTGTTGGGAGTTGGGTGTTGCCAACTCCAGGCTGGGAAATTCTTGGACATTTGAGGGGTGGATCCTGGGGAGGGTGGACTGTCCCAAGGCTCCACCCCCAAATCTCCAGGAATTTCCCAACCTGGAGCTGGCAGCCCTAAGGTGAATTGATTGCTGCAGCTGGGAGATCCGTTGTGATTCCCAGAGCGTTGCCACTGCTGCTGTGGTGGTGGTGGTGGAGAGGAAGCAGGCAGGAGGCTGGGAGAGTGATGGGGGCAGAAAGAGAGAGTGATAGAGTGGGGAGGCAAAAAGAAAGTGAAAGAGTGATGAGGTGGGGAGGCAGTGAAACAACGGGTCAGAACGAGAGAGGAAGTAACATACATGGAGGGGAGAGAGAGAGATCAAGCAAGGAGGGGCAGAAGGCAGAAAGAGTATGAGAGAAGTAGGGGGAGAGGGGAGGAAGCAAAGATGTGAGGAATGGGATAACCATGCTGCAAGTTTCTTGCGGGGCTCCACTTGTGCATACCTATAGTAGTTTGTGGTACAGTGACAACACAATGTGAAAGGGGAGTAAAGGTCAGATCTCTTCTTTTGAGTTAATACACTTGTCAGTTGAGCTGTCAGTTGAACATATATTATTTCATTGTGTAGGTGGCAACTTACCTTTTTGTTGCATAGTGGCATCATAGTTGGCAAAGATAAGCATGATGGCTGCTTTCGCACTAGCTTGATAGCATTCTGGGGCAACCCCAGCAGCATAGCAGCATTTCTGATGATGGCCGCCTGTCTTACAACAACAGGTATCTCCAAACAGGAAGAGCTGGCCTTCTGCCTGCTTAGCACAATTGCCCTGAAAATTTAACTTCTGATTGCTTTAAATATTTGTTTATTTAGCTTATTTGTAGCTTGCCTTTCTCAGTGAGATGGAAAGTGAATTACAGAGTAAGGAAAGAGGGGGGAAATGTAATCAAACAGCATAAAACATCCAAGTAATAATGCAATAGGACTAGGAATACAACAATTCAGATACAATCCAAATAGCAAACAATTGGTTGTGGTTACTCTGCTACCTCTGCTTTTATGTCAATTAAAAATATTTTGAAACTGACCCTGTTCTGGGCTAAAGCCACTCAAACAAGAGTTCTTCGGTGCATTATTCACAGATGCACACACCCCTTACCCAACATTGTTAAAAGTTATAATTAATTAGCATTTTGAATGGTTATTTATTTATTTAGAAAATGTATGTGCCAGAAAGAAAATAGAAAATATTGATAGAAAATATTAACACTAAAGCACCATGTAATGAACAATCATATAATCCTAAATCAACTCAAAAATGTTGTTGTTTTTCTTCCAGTATATTGGTATTTATAATGCTTATTTATTATTACACAGTCACAATAATTGCAATGTAAATTAAATACAAAACATTCAAGTTTTTTCCTTCTTCTTTCAAAAGTACAGTGTTTGCCCCATAGGGTTGTAAGTTGACATGAAAGTCTAGACGAAATGAAGATGCAGGAAATTAGTAAGACAATGAGAGCTGATGTTGACTCATTTCTGCTGCCTTCCTCAGGTCTTACAGAATATAAGAACTATATGATTCTAATGTTGTTTTCAATCTGTTATATATTGTAAGCTTCAGTATATTCATCAAATAATGCTCTTAGAAAATGGAGGGAATCGCCAATCAAATTCTCAAAAACGTGGCACTCAGCCTAGCAAGATTCACAGCTGGTGGGGATTCTATCATTCACACTGTGGTCCTCTTGTTGTATTCTTATCATTCTCTAGGGACCTGCTTGAGGCAACTTACATTTAAATCAAAGCCATTAAAACAAGCTACTAAAAAACAAGCCAGGGCATATCAACATCATAGCAGCATCTTCTGCAGCATTTTCAGGATTGCTGCTATGGAGACAGGGATGCTAGCCTCAAGGTGGGACCTGGGGATCCCCTGGAATTTCAGCTCCTTTCCAGACTACACAGATCACTTCCTCTGGGGAAAATGGATGCTTTGGAGGGTGGACTCTATGGCATTGTACCCCACTGAGGTTCCTGTCCTCCCCAGGCTCCATCCCCAAATCTCCAGTTTCCCAGCCTGAAACTGGTAACCCTATCCCCCCCCCTCCCCTCCCGTGCAGGTGGCCAGGGGACCTGGCAACTCTATAAGGAGGAGGCTTAGAAACCACTACCTTTCAGCAAAATGTTGGTATTTTAAAGGTGTGGGGTTTTTTGATGGGGAGGAGAAATTGGGATCTTGTTATCTAGGGATATGAGTGCTACTGGAATGGCTGCTTTGACTGATGTTATTTGTGCCAGCGTGACTGACTCAGGCTACAGAGAGACTAACACAGATGTACTGTTTAGAATCTAGAAAACCTATGTTGCAGTGCTTTGGGAGGTCTTCACAATTCATTTAGCTGTTGAAATACTTTCACTAGTCACTTTGCCCAAAGCAAATCTGATGCCTTCAGTTCAACTCTGAGGGGAAACAGTCCTATAATGCAAATTTTACACATTAATGTAGTAAACTAGTTTTTATTTCAGCATAATTTACTGTAAAACCATAACTGCATAATCCTCAAAGGTATAATTACTGTCCATTCTGCAGAAGTAATATGCATGTATGGTGGTTTTAATCTGTAAGCATGGTGCATGTATTTACAGAATCTGTTTAATTAGAGTTTTAATTAACTGTTTTGGTGAATATGCACAAAATGCTTGTTTTCATATGCTAAGTAATGAATTCTGCTGTGGCAATCAATGCCTGAAGTGTGTGTCTCTTAAAGCTGTAATACTTGTGGAGTTCAAAAGTTACTTCCCTCTCAAAACCGGCTTGTCTCTCATATCTTACTTTATATGTAATGACAGGATGCTATCAATTTGTGCTTGTTCTACTGTGGGGCAGGATGGGTTTGCCTCCCTCAGATAGCACATTAAAAGGACATTAAATTGCCAGGGTATCTTAACAATATTATTATTTTTTCACTACTGAGAGTGAGCCTTGTGCATTTTCTGCTATAGGTTCTCGCACTGATTTTTCATTGTATTAACTATGGGTAGCTATTTAAATGTGAACTCATACAACTAAACAAGTTGGCATAGGTGGTACTGACTCTGGATATTCCTGTGAGAAGTATATTGGGCGTCTTGAATGTACTTTTTCAAAATACTTAAGACCCACAGACCACTGGACCGCTTTGCGGAACTCTCCCTGTTTCATTGTCGGGTGGTGTGGCAGCCACATGCAGCAATCCACATCAATTGCCAGGATCCCCAAAACTGTAAAACTAGTTCTATTGAAGCATGTCTTTTTCAAATAAGAGTCTTCTATGACATATCAAACACATTTTTTTAATGGAGAGATGCTTCAGATGCAGTTTGTGATGCAGTGTAAAGATTAGCTATTCAAAGAAAAGAAGTCTGATAGCCCATTAAAGCAGTGCAGACTGTTGCATGAATCAAAGCAGTTTGGATTCCATCTTGGGTTTCTGAAAAAGGATGTGTGCTTTCAAGAAATTGCAGTATACCTGTTTGACAGAATATATTTTTAGAGGTAACTGTATGTACTCACAGATAACTTGATGACACATCAAAAGGTGTTCCCTTTCTTTCTTCTCTTTAGTTCCTTTGTTTGAAGAACATAAGAACATTCCTCACAGCATGTCATGAGACATTTGGTATGAAGAAGAGTGAACTTTTTGAAGCATTTGACTTATTTGATGTCCGTGATTTTGGAAAGGTAATTACATTTTTTATCTTCTCACACAGTTGTGCCTATGTTCTTAGAAGTGCTGCAGAATTGTTTCTCGGAAAATATATACAGTTGTTGTAGGGAAGTGTTACCATGAAAGGACTATCAGACAGTGATACCATGATAGGGAATCTGAACACATGAACTGCCTTAGAATAAATCCTCCTTTTGATCTATCAAAGTCAGTTTTGCCTATTCAGACTGCCAGCGCCGAGCAACTTCCTAGAATCTCGGGCATAGGTCTTTCACGTCTTCTACTACTGGATCTTTTAAACTGGATATTGCAGAGGATTGGACCTGGGACCTTCTGCATGCCAAGCAGATGTGTTACCACTGAGTCAAGGCCTGCTCCCTCCATTACAATTGGAATTTGAATTTCCTGTGATTCTGTCTTGATTTCTGTACTAGGAGCACATTTATAATAGGTTATTTATAATAACTAAAAGATTGTGTTTGGTGTAGTGGTTAGGAGCACAGACTCTAATCTGGGAGAACCAGGTTTGATTCCCCACGTCTCCATGTGCAGCTGCTGGTGTGACCTTGGGTCAGTTACAAGTTCTTTCAGAGCTGTTCTCTCATGAGCAGTTCTCAAAAGAGCTCTCTCAGCCCCACCTACCTCACAGGGTATCTGTTGTGGGGAGGGGAAGGGAAAGGAGATTGTAAGCCGCTCTGAGACTCCTTCAAGTAGTGAACGGCAGGGTATAAATCCAATTTCCTCCTCTTCCTCCTCCTCCTTCTCCTTCCGATGGATCTTAAAGTATCAAAGTATGTTTAAAACAATGTCTTAACTCTTTTATTTATTACACTCTCAGTGTTATTTTCTCATCAAACTTAAAATAGCATCCATGTGGCTCATAGGAGGTTTCTCCTGTTTAGATGCTGAGCAGACTTGAAGCCCTCCAACAATATCCTAGGAACATATTATAATCCAAACCATTGATTTATATATCACAATGCTTATACAGGTTGGCTCACCTGTGGTACTTCAGCTCCTGTAGTTTCCTGGAAAGAGTTAAAAAACTGTAGTGTAGATATGGCCTTACTTGAATCTGTGAAGAGGTACTTCTTAAATTGCAGTGGGCACACAGTCATCATATTTAATGATTTTGAGCATGGGTTATTTATTATTTAAAGCATTTATTAGCTGACTTTCTACCTTACAGAATTCAAGGTGGCATTACAATGTAATGTCTATACCCAGAAGGACGTACAGTATTGATGGAGTTGCCAACTTCTAGGTTGGACCTGGTGCTCTTCCAGAATGACAACTCCAGGCAATCTCCAGGCAACGGAGGTCAATGCCCCTGGAGAAAATGGTTGCTTTGGAGGATGGAAACTGACAGTATATCTTACAGAGAATGCCTCCACCTCCAAACCCCACCCTCCCCAGGCTCCACACCCAAAATCTTCAGGAATTTCCCAAACTAGAGTTTGCAGCCTTAAGTACTGATGCCTCTGATGAGGCATTTTCAATTGATTCCCTGGATTACTTACTTTCATCCATAGACCCCTTATTAGTGTGTTATGAGCACACTGATAACATGTTTCCAAAGGCAGCAGAATAAAAATACAGTACAACAAATGTGACACTATTAATTTTTTTTAAGTACCCATAGGTACACTTTTATTTATTTTTTAATCTACAACAGACAAATCTACACACTACTAACAGACACTCTACTACACATAACATATATACCAAGAGTACAGTTACATTATATGCTTATATGCAATTACTATTAATTTTTAAAATAAATTATATGTATAGCAGTATTGTCTGCAATGGTGTGTAATCTAATTTTAGCAGCAGCGGAGGTGACATTAGTTGTATACCTTTATAACACTAGGGTTGTACAGCTAAGGATCACAATCCTGAGTAAATCCCCACTGCATATCCTCATATTCATTGCAAACATACTCATTACTTTTCGTCTCATATACTGTCCCAAATACGTCCGGGGCCTTCTTCCATTCCATACCACCACATATGCTCCCCTGTATGCTTCCTCAAGTTCCTGAAATGCGTGTGCGTGTGATTTCTTAGGTGGCCATCTTTTTTTCCACTTTTTTGTGGATTTTTGGGGCAGCAATCCCAAGGGGCTGGCTGCTGAAGAAAGCCCCTTTAAACCAGTTTAGACTTTAAAGGGACTGCACAAGAAAGCTCAAAATAGCTGAGTGGTGGGGAGCCTTGTGGCTTTTTGCTGGAGCAGAGAGCAGGGGTTTAAATGGACTCAGAATGCCTTTAAATCCCTGCTTTCTGCTCTGGCCAGGAACTGGCATGAACCCCATGAACCGCCTTAACGGTTCATGGAAATCCGTGATGGTAGACTCGTCACAGACTTCGGTTCCTGGACCACAAACAGGGCAAAATTCATGACGAATTTTGCTTTGGGTCAGTTCGTGCCCATCCCTATCCTGCACAACAAATTCTATTCTTTTTTCCTTTGTCAAAAATCCCGGTCACCCTTTCTGTGTACATACATGCCTATAGGCTGTTTGCTTCAGGGATAGTCACTACTGCTACCTGCTCACTTACCATTGAGCATAGTTCATGTAATGTGCACACAAATTCGCACACATTCTACTATACATGCACTCTCATATAGACACATCCTTGCACACATGCATAGAGGAATCCTGTCTACTTTCTCTATCTCTAATAGTGTCTGCCACTGCTTAGGTGCAATGCACTTGGCAATGCAGTAGGTGTGCCTGGTGATGCTCCAGCACATTGTACAGTGACTAAAATGTGCATTTCTAATTGTGCCAATTTGTATATGCATATAGTGTACTGCAGGGACCTTTGAAGCAGATGTTACTAGTAAACAGACTGCTACAATCTCATTCTTGAAATCGTAAGATTATTTAACATTGCAGGTGACCTGATTCTTATTCTTATACAATAATGGCAACACAAATACATTCTGCCACGTTATCTATCTGGGATAAATGGGTTATGTGGGGGAGGGATGTTCGCATACTTTAGTATATATGTCTGACTAGGTGTTCCGCTGCTATCTATACATTTTTATCCACCCTTCTTCCAAGGAGCTCAAGATGGCATAAATGGCTCTGCCTCTCCATTTGTGTGCTCACAACAACCCTGCAAAGTAGCTTAGGTTGAGAATGAGTTACTATGTCAAAATCACTTGGTAAGGTTATGGCTGTGTAGGGGTTTGTACTTGGGCCCTAGTCTGAATCTCTATTAGCTGACACACTTTTATTTTTAAAAAGGGTTCTTCAGAAGTTCTCGAAAAGGCACAAAGAGGGCAATAATAGGAAAGGAACTGTCAGGTATATAAGAATTGGGCATGAGCATGTGCTCGTAACCATTGGGCTCATAATGTAACATTCACAAAGGGCTTTAAAGATAGGCAACAACACCATGATATTAGTTTTTTAAAAACCCACCTTGTCAGTATTCTCAGTTTTATGGGAAATAGTTTTCAAAAAGCAACTAGCAGCTTTTGTCAATGCAACTGAATCATCTCAACTGCCTATGATTTTTTAAAAGCAGTGGTGAAGTAGATGGTTGACATATGAGGCACATCTGTACTGTTTTTGTCCTCACATGAAAAAAGATTTAACTTTTATTTTCTTCTTCTTGTCTTATTTCAAGGGAGCTGTTAACAGCTTTTTATAGAGTAGTGATGGCAGAAATCACAGGTGGTGTATGGTAGCTATAGCAGTATATGGTCCCTCTGTGCTCCAGTCCCTTTACACCAATAAATCCCACTGACAGATGTAGCATTGGCAGAAGCAGATTGCAGCCAAGCCCACTTGCTATTCTGTATTGTGTCAAAATACAGACATAAAATGCTGGAGCTTAAAAAAACTAGATTATTTGTGCCCGAGACTTGGAGGATGATTACAAAATTAATACCTCTCCCAGTATTATATATCATTAAAAGGATGCCTATTTGTACTTACAAGGAATTCAGGCATTAAATATGAACAGTTGGCACAGTTTTGAGAAGCACTGTGTGTGTGTGTGTGTGTGTATATATATATATATATAAAATAACGGCACCAAAGGGTAAACAGGCCTTAGCTCATTAAAAATATCAGTTTAATTATCAGGATATCAGTCCTATAGTGATGGGGTGAGGATATACATCTTTTTCTTTCTACACCATTTTTTTGTTATGTCAGAGTTCTATAGGTTACTTATGATGTGTTTTCCCTTCCTCACATTATACTTTACCCATAATAATATGGCTATACTCAATATGTTGGTATATTAGTTTTGGAGTGTAAGATATACTTATATGATACTATTCATTTAACCTATGGATTTTGAGTACTGCCATATTAAAATCTGCATAAACCAGTCCAACCCCCCAAAATTAAAATCATTTTTATTTGTTATAACGTGTGAAAAAAATTACAACAGCCAAAGTAAATTCCAAATCAACCCCAGCCAAGAGTCTCCCTAATTTTTCTCCCCAGTGTAATGATATACAATCTGCTATGATGTAGGATATAAAATGTAATTCTTTCTAAAGTGCAATCCATAATGATAGACTCTGTGGGGTATAAATCAAGATGTGCATAAAGAATCAGTGTAACAGTGATGGTTTGTTTAAAATGTTTTTGCCCTGCTTCTTTCTCTGTAAGGCAGCTTACTGTACATATGAGCACCAATAAAAAGTACAGAAGCAAGAACAGCATAAACATTACAAATAAAAGCAATTTAAAGCAGCATCATGTGAAAAAATGGGAAGCTCTAAAAAAAAGAAAAAAAGAAAGCCAACATAAAATCAGGTAAAAGCAAGACAATTGAGAACGCTCCACAGGGGAAAGGTTCTGAAAAGCTTGTGAGAATAAAAACATATTCATATGCTTCTGTGTGTGCTTCAGAGCTTGAGACGCTACTGCTGAGAAGGCTCTGTTTCCAGTGCCCAGCCCAACCGCGTAGCCTCTGAAAGTGTGGGCTCACAAAGCATAGCCTTTGATCTTAATTGCCTGGCAGGTTCATACAGGGGGGTTAACTACCAAGATAATAGTGATGTTTTCCAGGCAAGAATAGCAGTGAGATCTGACTGTTGTTTAAAAACATGATGCTCTACTGATTATGACAATGATTAAGACAACTTATATAAACTAAAAAAAGTCATTTGAAATCTTTTGAAAGCTTGAGGTCTTTGAACTTTGCATAATATTTAGTTAGATCTGCCTGCTGTCAAGGTCAGCTGGAGATCAGTTGTAAAAGTGAGAGATCTCCAGGCCCTGCCTGGAGGCTGGCAACCATAGGCCCAGGCCAGATCTCCTCCCTCATGCTTCCCGTTGTGAGGCTACCAGTGCTTCCGACTGCAGTAACTCTGTATCGGAATGCCACTGTTAAATCTCCCAGCAAGTAGTGCCTCTAGCTCTGATGTCCACACACACTCTTGCCTTTCTTCTGAACATTTCAGGACCAAGGGAAACAACAATATAAAAATAATTGGACAAAACAGTAAAATTAAAAATAGTATATTAGCATTAAAGTATATTAAAAGACAATGTAAAACATCACATGCTCCTGTATCAGGATCTTCCCCTTTTGTCCAGACTCGTGATGCTCCAAAAGCTCACCAGAATAACTCTCTAAATATATTTTGCAGCCTCACTGGAGTATAGATGCCCCCTGATTACCGCCAGGTGGCTTTTTCACAAGCAGAACATGCCTTAGCCAAAGGGTAGTAGTGGTGACAGTTGACCTTGACGGGACGGAGGAAGTTGCCTGCATGGGAGCATGCGGGGGGGGGGAGAAACTCTCTCAAGTATGTATGCCCCAGCAGAAAGGGCTTTAAAGATAAGCAACAGTGTCTTGAATTGGACCCTGATATCCCATCCATGCCATTCTATTCACTGTAAAATCCATCATTAGCTGATATTAGCCAGGGACTAATCAAGGAAGAAGATGCTGTAGCAAGAAGAAAAACTGGTGTTGCAATAGCAGGTAAGAGAAGCAACAGAAGGCAACAGGACTGAAAGAAAGGTGACATTCTTGCAAGTCAGGGTATTTTGGGGGGTATGGTCCTGAAAAACACCCCCGTCAACCTGCATGTCAAAACTGGAGAACAGTGCTGTTGAATCCCAGCAGTGATTCTTATATTAATTCCAAATTATTTCGGGGAAATAGTTTTAATGCAGGAATCAGAATGGAGGCGAAGAAGCAAGGGTCAGACGGTACACAGTCATTTTAACTACTGTCAGTGTTCAAGGAAATCCTGGCTGGATGGCAGCAGGACAACTGTGATCCAGCTGAGTAGCAGGTGATACACTACTGGACTGACACCAAGTTTGTGTTTAAAGTATTCCATAAAGAGCTATTTTTTGTTCTGTGAACGTGCTCTCACATTCTCTGATACACACTGGGTGCGTTCAGACGGGGCCTTTCTGCCGGCATAAACGCGATCACACTTACTTCCATTTTGTGGATCCCATTGTTGTATGCCCGGTCACACGCTGCGGGTGTCGGCGTTTTTGTTTTTAAACACAGTTTGAGCATGTGCATAGGCAGCCATTTACAGAATGGCGATCTTTGCGCATGCTCAAAACCCCCCCCATTACATTTAAACTTTAAAGGTAAGGACTTACCTTTAAAGTTTAAAGCCCAAACTGGCCTCCCTTAAGTCCTGGACTCCTCCGGATAGTTAAAGTAAGGGCTTTTTTTTTTTTTAAACAAACACTCAGAGCGAAGCTGTAAAGCCCCTGTCTGAACGCACCCACTGTAATTCAGTTGATACTATTTGACACTACCACTTCTCCAACCAGCAGGAAGGTCCAGGAACAGTGATTTATTTTTTTTTTACATGATTTCCTTGTGAAGGAGAGAGTGTTAAAATCTTGGGGTGGCTTTTGGTCTGTCTGCTTACAGATGCATAAGTTAGCATGGGAAATATGCAGGCCCATAGAGAAGCAGTGCTGATTTTTTAAAAGAAAAAACTGTTTTCCAAAAAGCCACTGTGTGTCCTTGCCCATCTCTGAGGCTCCTGCTTGCCAGTTGGTGGCAAACCCTAGGATTTACCTGCTCTGCTCACTGCAAAGCTATGTCCTTCAGCTACCACACAAGCTGAAGGTTGGAAGTAGCCACCAGTAATCCAAAGCAATTATGCAAGTAACATCTGCTATCAAGCTGATATAGTGGACAAAGTGTTGGAAAAGCCCTCACTTCCCAATAGCCTCCAAGCTGGAGTAAATAAATTCATGTGTAAATGAACAGTGAGAGCAGTAGGGTGTATAGGCTAGTGAGATGAACTACAATATAGGAGACCCAGGTCTGAATCCCCACTCTGCCAAGGAAGTTTGCTGGGTGATCTTGGGCCAGTCATACACTCCCAGCCTAACCTACCTCACAGTGTTGTTATTGAGGGTGAAATGAAGGAAAGGCAGATGATTTAATATGCTTTGGGTCCCCATTGGGGAGATAGGTAAAGGTAAAGATTTCCCTTGCTTGAAAGCCAGTCAAATCTGACTCTAGGGTTGCGGTGCTCATCTCCGTTTCCAAGCCGAAGAGCCAGCGCTGTCCGAAGATGTTTCCGTGGTCATGTGGCCAGCATGACTAAACACCAAGGCACATGGAACGCTGTTACCTTCCCACCGAAGCGGTACCTATTTATTTACTTGCAATTTCTTGCTTTTGAACTGCTAGGTTGGCAGGAGCTGGAATCAGAGACTGGAGCTCACTCCATCATGCGGCTCTTGGGTCTTGAACTGCTGAACTACCGACCTTCCAGTCTGCAGTTCAGCATTTTAACTATTTGAGCCATCGCAGCTCCTTATTGGAGAGATAGGTGCGGTATAAATGAAGTGAATAAATAACACTTGGGTTCATACAGTGCTAACTGTGTACCGTTTGGCTGAACTTAAAGAAGACATATTTTAAATTGTGCTGATTTGATTTGCATTTTTTTTAAAAAAAACAAGTTTAAAATAAGGAGCTATTTAAATGAGAAGGTACAGGTATGTGTCTGGCTGATTCATTTGTTGAAATAAAGATATTAGGAGTGAAATGCTTGTGGATAAATTTTTTCTTTGAAAATCTATCTCAGGTTATTTAACACCTTGAGAGGCAAAAGAATTGTGCTCATTTATGTGACCAGAACAAAATTACATTAGTAGGACTGTGCTGGCGCCTGATGTGTGCTGTGTACAGTAGCAAATTCACATTAGCTATAAGTAGTTCTGTTCAGAGCAATTTAGCTTTCAGTAAACCCCATGGTTTACTTGAGCTGCGGTGGCTCAAGTCTGCTGTTCCAGAAACTAAGAGGATTTATTTGTCAGTAGTTCAGCGGTTCAAGACAACCCTAGAGTCGGATTCGACTGGCTTTCGAGCAAGGGAACCTTTACCTTTACCTTTTTAAACCCCATGGATGACTTCAGGGAATATTGGTTGCCTCTGCTGTTCCAGAAGAGAAGAGGATTTATTTTAAAAGTCTATTGTGGGTCACTGCAGAAATGGGAACTTGCATTTTTTTATTACAGGGAAGGAAAGTGCAATCACAGGCCAATCCTTGCATTTTTACTCAGTAAGACCCACTGAATTAAGTGGGATTTATTCTCTAGTAAGCATGTACAGCGCTGCCACTTCAGTTTATCTCTGTTAAAATTTTCATGCTTCTCACCAATAATCTTTTAAAAGTAATACTAAATTCAGTTTTTTGCAAACATCACTTTCCGCGTATACTGTCCAAAGCTGAAATCTGTTGTTGAATATACTTCAGAAATTGGGTCTAAGATGTACTTGATTCCAATAAGATTCATGTAGTATGTTCTGTTTCTCCTGAATTAGCAGGATGAGTGAAAGTGGCAAAAGAGGCCAGTTTTTATGCATTCTAATTGTATTGTACTGCATGCAGCCTGTGGAAGTGTTCTGGAGATAAGTGAACATGGGAATATAACAGACATTAATTCTTTTGATCTTAATTGCTATGCAATCAGCTAGCTATAATATGCATGCCAATTGCATTGCAGGATTAATGGCTGATGCTGTGATGTATCCCTAAGCTTACTATCTAGTTTAAAAGTGTGTGTGTGTTGCACATTATGCTGGACAAATCCATTCGAGGAACTACTTTATAAATACTCATTCTCCAACATCTGGAAACTTTTCTTACTTTTGGGTCTTAAGTATGGTGACCAAATCTGGCTTGGGAAATTCCTAGGGATTTGAGAATGTTGCCCGGGAAGGTGGAGGTTGGGGAGGGAGCTAAGCAGAAATGCGATGCCATAATGTCTGCCCTATGAAGCTACCGTATCTTCCAGGGGAACTGATCTCTGTAGTCTGGAGATGGGGTTGCCAGACCCCTGGTGCAGGCGGGTTTCCCCCCAATTCTTGGGGCTTCAGCCCACAACTGGCCAGCTGGCCAGTGTGAGAAGCCCCACCCACAAATGGTCTCCTCGTGCAGCAATGTTGCTGAGTTTTGCTCCAGATGCTCCAAATGCGTCGTCATGCTTCGTCCCCGGTGTGTTGACATCACTTCCATGTGACATCATTGCATCGGCAACATCGCCCTACGCACCCTACTCCCTGAAAGCTGCATCCCACCCCCCACTGGCAGGGTAAGTCGACCTGGCAGCCCTATTTAGAGAGCAGTTGTATTTTTAGAAGAACTCCAAGCCCTGTGTTGGTAACCCTAGTCTTAAGGCTATACGATTGAGTGAAAATGATTCAGCTATTTAATTTGAGTTTGTTTTGTATGACCACAAAATGCCATGTGGTACAGAAGGGCTATGGCAAGAAGTGAAAATTTTACCCCATTAACACTTCTTGGTGCAGCCCTTTGTGCCATAATAACTGAAGTGTTCCTGACCCTTAGAAGTGATATTTAAAAGAACAGGGAGTTGTAGGGGCAAAGGGATTGTTCTGGACTGCAGTGGAAAGGAGGAAGTGAAAAAGTCATGCTCTGTGGGCAGACATCTTTTGCCCGTGGAAACAACCGATGAGACTCAGGCTTGTGTCTTCATTCTGTGTGACCAACCTTGTAAAATTGTTTTTCTACCACACAATAGGAGCTTTTTGTTTCTGAGCTCTTTTAAGAAAATAATCAATATGTTGGGAATGCTCCTTCATCCATCCTTGAGAGCATGACATTGATTTGTGTTCATTCATCATGTGCATATTCGAGCAGACTGTGTGTGTTAGGGTGGCAAACTGTGAGGCTTCCTGTGGCCTGAAGATCACGGTTCAGCCAGTTACTGGCTCAAGCTTGAAAAGCACTTTTAGCCTGCCATTTAATCTGAACTTTAACACCATGAATTAGACCGCTGAGTGAACTCTGTGCAGAGCCTCAGTCTGCTGTCAGTGCTTTCAATTCGTATAAAAAATCAGAATGATTTCCTGACCTTGACGTTTCTTGCTAGAGGAAAACATCTAGGCTGAGTATTTTTAACACTGCTATTTATTCAGCTATTCCTAAATCTCTATTTATTTAGAATGTCAGGTTGAATTGCCTTTGTAGAGACTGACTGAGATGTCGATTGCTCCCTCTCCATTCCTGTTTTAGGTCCCCCTTCGCGATTTTGTGCAGGCTGCTATGAAAATCACAAAGTCATGTTATTTTAACAAGTATTGTTTCTATGTTTTGGAGGTGGTGTGCTCTGGGGCAATTTTCTGTGGCGTGCCCGTTCTGTGTGAACATTGTGACTGGGATAGTGAAGTGTAACCTGAGAGGTTTTTTGTATCTGCTCCCAGCATCGTATGGGATGTGCTGTCATGGCAGTAAGTTTTACTGAATGGTTATCTAATTTCAGAGTGTCATGATAAGAGCTAGGATAGCTACACTTATAGCATTTTAGTATTACCACTGAGGGCCATACCCCATGACATTTAGAATGCTTACGTCCAGAGAACTGTATTGGAGACAAGCTGGCAGTGAAGTCATGAGATATTTGTTTTTTTAGCCAAAGATTGTTCTTTTCATGGCTCTAAGCACATCTCTCATTGCCATTAAAAACCCAAACCCTAATTAGAGTTGGTTTACTGTGATAGAAACCCTAAAACCTTACTAGAGCTCGAGTGCCACCTAGAATGTCTGTGCTCTTGGATCTTGGGGTTTACATTAGAATGTCCTGATCGTTTTCATTCCACATTGGACCATCCTGCCAGACTCAATCTCTTTTGGACAGAAGACAATCTGGTTTGGGCCAGACCATCTATTTGTCATGGAAGAGCCATTACCAGATGCTTGGGACTATATTTTATATGCTTCTGATTGGTAACAGTGGCTTCTAACGGTAGTGTAGAGACTGACTGAGATGTCGATTGCTCTCTCTCCATTCCTGTTTTAGGTCCCCCTTTGCGATTTTGTTCTGGCTGCTATGAAAATCACAAAGCCATGTTATTTTAACAATTTTTGTTTCTATGTTTTTGGAGTTGTGTGCTCTGGGGCATTTTTCCGTGGTGTGCCCGTTCTGTGTGAACATTGTGACTGGGAGAGTGAAGTGTAACCTGAGAGGTTTTTTGTATCTGCTCCCAGCATCGTATGGGATGTGCTGTCATGGCAGTAAGTTTTACTGAATGGTTATCTAATTTCAGAGTGTCATGATAAGAGCTAGGATAGCTACACTTATAGCATTTTAGTATTACCACTGAGGGCCATACCCCATGACATTTAGAATGCTTAAGTCCAGAGAACTGTATTGGAGACAAGCTGGCAGTGAAGTCATGAGATATTTGTTTTTTAGCCAAAGATTGTTCTTTTCATGGCTCTAAGCACATCTCTCATTGCCATTAAAAACAAACAACCCCCCCAAACCCTAATTAGAGTTGGTTTACTGTGATAGAAACCCTAAAACCTTACTGGAGCTGGAGTGCCACCTAGAATGTCTGGGCTCTTGGATCTTGGGGTTTACATTAGAATGTCCTGATCGTTTTCATCCCACATTGGACCATCCTGCCAGACTCAATCTCTTTTGGACAGAAGACAATCTGGTTTGGGCCAGACCATCTATTTGTCATGGAAGAGCCATTACCAGATGCTTGGGACTATATTTTATATGCTTCTGATTGGTAACAGTGGCTTCTAACGGTAGCCTCTGCCATTCACTACATCAGCTTGTCACCTTTAGAAAGGAGGCTATCTTAGGTTCAGTTCAATTGACCATAAATATCTGGACATCTGGGATTTTCCCTTGTCTTCAGTTTTCAGTCTTAGTAGAAACTGAGTCCACAGGAGTTTGGGAAGGGGGTAAAGACTCCTCCATCTACTTTTTACTGCAAGGAACTGTACATGTGCTCTGAGGAACCTGCTACAGCCTAGGTAATGTGTGTCTACCTTAGTTAGCTCCACTGTATTGCTTTTCATTTGAACACTTCTGTGCTGCTGTTGTTGTGTGCCTTCCCTGTATTTTGTTTTTGCCACTTTCCTGCTACTTTTTAAAAATCCAACCACCCTCCCCCCCAATGCTTGTATAATAAACCACCTTTTTATAAAGATATTTCTCTTCCCTTGGTACCATTTACTTTCTGGGATATCTTCCCCAGGTGCTTATAGTTGCTTATAAGGTACTTTCAAGGTTTTGTACCCTGTCACTTTGTTATTGCTCTAGTACCGCATTGGAAGAAAACCTTCTTCACCTTTAGAAAGGAGGCTATCTTAGGTTCAGTTCAATTGACCATAAATATCTGGACATCTGGGATTTTCCCTTGTCTTCAGTTTTCAGTCTTAGTAGAAACTGAGTCCACAGGAGTTTGGGAAGGGGGTAAAGACTCCTCCATCTACTTTTTACTTCAAGGAACTGTACATGTGCTCTGAGGAACCTGCTACAGCCTAGGTAATGTGTGTCTACCTTAGTTAGCTCCACTGTATTGCTTTTCATTTGAACACTTCTGTGCTGCTGTTGTTGTGTGCCTTCCCTGTATTTTGTTTTTGCCACTTTCCTGCCACTTTTTAAAAATCCAACCACCCTCCCCCCCAATGCTTGTATAATAAACCTTTTTATAAAGATATTTCTTGGCTTCCCTTGGTACCATTTACTTTCTGGGATATCTTCCCCAGGTGCTTATAGTTGCTTATAAGGTACTTTCAAGGTTTTGTACCCTGTCACTTTGTTATTGCTCTAGTACCGCATTGGAAGAAAACCTTCTCAGTGGGTCAGCCTAGATGTTTTGCAGAGGTCCTGTTTTCAGGAGGTGGTGGTGGCTAGGTATCAGAGTGCTTTCCAGGGAACCCTTGGTCTAAGGGAGTTTGCCAGTGTGAAATGTAGTGTGCTGAGAAATAGAGAATGGGCCAAGATTGGCCTGTGAGATTCACGGCTTAGTTGAACTCAAGATAGCTACCCTACAACAGGAGTTGTCCAAAACTAACTGGGTTTCACTAACTAACTGTCCAAAACTAACTAACTTTTCACTGGTTGCCATAGTCCCTTCCTGATCTAGTGTTAGTCTCAGGGTCATCTCTCTCAGGGTTACTTCCAGCAATATGTAGAGGGCAGCCACCATGTGTGTACTTAGTGGGGAGCTGCAGTTATTTGTAGCTCCCCATGTACGTGTAACATGCATGTGATAAAATATGTATCTATAATGTGCATGGGTTTTTTTTTTTGGTATTTTTGCATTGTGTGTTTGTACGAGTGCCCTCTGGCGACTCCTACTGGGGCATGGAGGACATTCACAGAAGTGGCTTGATAGCCTGCCTCTGTCTCCTGGCCCTGATATTCTTTGGAGGTCTCCCATCCAAATACTTGCCAGGGTTGGCCCTGCTTAGCTTCTGAGATCTGATGAGATCAGGCTTGCCTGGGCTATCCAGGTCAGGGCCAAAAGGATAAAAATCTTGTAAGTTAAGGGCTGTCTCAAGATTGGCCATGCTAGTCTTATTCAGGGTAAGGATGGGCTCACTTGATAATTCTCAGTAAAATGTCTTAATTGAAAAGCATTTTACCTGACACTGATAGATAGCTGAATTCACACATTCTAAAGAACGTAAGATCCATCTTGTCCAGCATTCTGTTCACACAGTGGCCAACCAGTTACCTCTAGAAAGCCCATAAACAGGAAGACTGCAACAGCACCATCCTGCCTGTACTCCCCAGCAATTGATTTAAAGAGGCATGCTACCTCATTTGATGCTGTGTTCAGTGTGGGATGAACTTTCATGTGTGAACTAGCTCTGATTCTGTTTGACAGAGAATTATTAGCTACTAGAATAAAACCTTCAAAAGTGGGTGTGAAGGCCATTCATCTGGTTTCAAAAAGAGTTATTTGTGTTACCCTTGGTCTAAGTAGTCTATTTTTTATTATTCAGAGAATTTATATGCGGGGTCTGCAGAGACCTCCCTGAGGCAACTCACAAGTAAAGACAATACTATAAAATCATAAAAACAGCAACATAAATTATCAATATTAAAAAGAGGTTAGGAGCATAAACATAATGTAAAACAATGAATGCCCATTAGATAGTCCTCAGGATAGCAGCAGACCATTAAATACCTGAGGAAGATAAAACCCAAATTAAAAGACTGGATAAAAAGAAAAATATTAGTCTGGGGCTTAAAAGACATCTAGGTAGGCACCAAGCAAACCTCAAGGGGGCAGGTGCTCCAAAGACAAGGTGCCACCAGTGAACTAGCCCTGCCTGTAATCACCATCTGCCTCACCTTTGCAGGGAGAGGCACAGAGACAGGGCTTGGAAAGCAGATCTTAACTGGTGAGCTGGATAGTTTTGGAGAAAGTGGTCTTTTGAGTACCCCAATCCCATGGCATTTGGGGCCTTAAAGGTAAGAACTAGCACTTCGAATTGAGCCGGGAAACAGCAATTGCAGATTTTTTAAAAAGTACTTGGGTAATATGATCCATGTATTCAGTCCCCATCAACAGCCTGCCTGGTTGACTTGGGATCAATTGCAATTTGTGGACAGTTCTCGAAGGCAGCTCCACTTAAAGTGTGTTGGAGTAACCTAAACTGGATGTGATTACAGCATGGACCATTGTGACCAGGTCATGCTTTTCAGGGAATGGCTACAGCTGGCATGTCAGCTAAAGCTGGTAAAACATGCTGAGGTGGAACAGCAGTATGGCCTGCTATTGGCAATCTGTCTGTGACAGTACTAAATGGATAGGCTTTACTTTTGAATAAATTAGGATTAGACTTTCTCGCTGTGGCCCTTCTTATGCATCATTGACAGTAAGTTTCAGGGAAATCGGTGGAACTTGATTGCAATCAATAGGTATGCAAGGAACAGCAGCCCAAATCTTACTTCAGCTTCAAGAATGTTCTGTTTGTCCTAATGAAGGCTTTGAACTAAGGTATGTGTGGATTTAGTATTTAACTATCAAGGGTTCAAGACCTGGCAGAAAAACAAACAAGAACTTCCTACATGGACCTTCTACTTGCACAATAATTGAACAGGTCATGAGCCATGTACTACCAGAACAACGAAACTGGAGCCACAGGTCTTAGGGTCTTGCTGCATTTTCCTCTCAGGAACACTTTGCTGTTGTCTCAGAAGACAGCAAGTTTTCTGACCTTGGAAACACTCTATTGGATCCAAGCCATCACTTGTTTTGTATTTGTGTTCTAATATGGTATATAGTATTTCCACCGATTTGGTTGAGACCAGAGTTCTACTTTTGTTGCCGTTCATTTGCACAGTCGAGTCCGTCTCTTCATGACCCCATGGACCACATCACACCAGGCCTTCCTTTCTTGCATTGTGCTCCGGAGTTTGCTTAACTTCATGTCCGTTGCATCGATAACACTGTCTAACCATCTCATCCTTTGCCGTCCACTTCTTCTTTTTCCTTCAATCTTTCCCAGCATCAGGATCTTCTCCAGTGAGTGCTCCCTTCTCATTTGGTGGCCAAAGTATTTGAGCTTCAGCTTCAGTATCTGGTCTTCCAGGGAACAGTCAGGGTTGATTTCTTTTAGGATTGACTGATTTGATCTTCTTGCAGTCCAAGGGACTGTCAAGAGTCTTCTCCAGCACCATAATTCAAAAGAATCTATTCTTCGGCTCTCAGCCTTCCTTATAGTCCTTTCTTATAATCCAACTCTCCAACATAATAATAATAATAATAACAACAACAACAACAACAACAACAACAACAACAACAACAACAACAATAATATTTTCAATTTATTAATCGCTTTCCCCAGTGGGCTCAAAGCGATGTACAGTTACACATTTTAGACAGGGGACTAACAATGTTCATAGGGGATAGGGAAGACAACATATATTCATTTAATTGCACACGCTGTCACTGCACGGTGTAAACGTCTTCTGGCTTGGCTCAGTCATTTTCCGAATGGCTGCTTGTTGACGAGGCTTCAGGACTCGTATGTCAAATCGCCACACTGCCTGGCCGGAAACATCCACTGCAGGGATTTTTGTAGCCGAGAAGTTCTTCCGCCTTTTCCGAACCTTGACCAGGACGTCCCCACTGTCAGCTAACACCCTCCCACAAGGGAGATTGGTGTGCCCACCCTCTCTAAGGAGTGGTTCCCATTTTATCAACTCGCTGAAGCTTTCGAATCGCTGGGTGGATGATGAGCTGGGGACAACAGGCTGGCTGCTCACACCAGCGCGGGGCTCGAACTAACACAGTTCAGATGTTAAGACAGTGGGATATACCCACTGTGCCACCTTTCTTCCCAGTGGGGACTCAAAGCAGCCCCATAGCTAAGGTGTTTTTGGGGAGGGGGCCTGGATTTTGATTTAATTTGTGGAACTCCTAACTTTGATTTAATTGGTGGAACTCCTAAGGCAGCCCTGCACACACACCCAAACTCCAGGGCAAGGCAGGGTAATGACCAGTGGCCACAGCTTCCCTCCCAACCCCCCTCAGACCTCACCCCTGGAATTCTCTCCCTACTGGCATTGAAACGGGCCTGCCCGTTTCCATCCGTGTGCCCCAACTAGCCGCAGGGAAAGCTGGCTCCACCAAGGCGCACCCGCTGGCTGCTGCGTAGAGCACAAAAGGGACGCCCGATCCAGAGGCAGCCAGACACCCCAGCCAGGCTCCCCCCACCGCCGCCAGCCTGTGCCACCGATCCACCTGCCCAGGAGTGGCTTCTCACCACCGGGGCTCCTCCATGGCCAGCCTGCTGTGGCCTGGCCGAGTGGCGGGGCTTTTCCCAGCAACGATCCAACAACCTGGGGACTCGACCCGGATGGGGGAGAAAGAAAGAGAGGCAGGCAGGGAAACAGGCAGGCAGTTCAAGTGGGGGGGCAGTCTGAGCCAGTCGCCAAGTGAGCCGCCTGGGAGGGAGGAGGCAGAACACCAAGGGGGCGGGGAACTGGGACGTGCTGGGTCCCTTGGGCAGGCAGGCTGGCCGCTGCGGCAGATGAGCATGCAGTGTCAGCCTAGAGCCAGAGAAAAACCATGGGGGGGGTGGGTCCCATGGGCCCCTCGTTAGCTACGGGCCTGACTCAAAGTAGCTTACACTGTTCTTCTCTCCTCCTTTTTATTCTCTCAACAACTCTGTGAGGTAGGTTAGGCTGAAAATGGTGTGACTGGCCGAAGGTCACCCAGCAGTCTTCTTTGTCAGAGTGGAGGTTTGATTTGGGTCTCCCAGGTCCTAGTCTGACTCTAACCACTACACCACACTGGCTCTTTTCTTTTAAGCTTTCCTTGCTGTGACAATCCCAGCAGTAACAATCAACAGCAGTGATTTTACATGGTATTTGGGTAGATTGAACAGAACTGAAATGAAATATCTCTGTTAAAGTCTTATGGCTATTGTGTTTTCAGTTGCTTGTCTGAGAGTGAGCTCATTATCTGTCCCTATTCAGGATTCTCTCTGCTGTGTGCTAAAATGAGGGTAACAGGCAATAATCTAGTTGTCTTGTATGGTTGCTGATAAACTGTTCTGGTGTGTCTTCTAGCACAAATGAACTACGTTAAATTATCCCCCTTTCACACTATTAACCAGCAGTGTTCCCTCTAAGCTGAGTTAGTGTGAGTTAGCTCACGGGTTTTTAGCCTCTGGTTCACTCATTTTTGTCTTAGTTCAGGAAGGATGGCTCCAGAGCAAACTAAATTATGCAGTAGCCAAATGGCTCACTCACAACTTTAATGCCGGTAGCTCACAAAGTAGAATTTTTGCTCACAAGACTCCGCAGCTTAGAGGGAGCATTGCTAACCAGGTCAGAGTCACTGCTAGTGCCAAATGATAATGGATTGAAATAGATTCCTCTAATAATATTTGTGTATATAACTGATACATTTCTGTATGTGTTATCCAGACGCAGGTTTCTAAGCTACTTTTTGCAGTAAGTGAGCTTCTAAGCAGTAGAAAACTAATCCTATTTTTAGTTTTTATTTATTTTATTTATATTTATTTATTATGGGATTTCTATCCCGCCCTACCCAGTGGCTCAGGGCGGCTAACAGCATACAAATACTAAAACAATAAAATACGTTTTTTAAATACAGTAAAAACTGGTGCTTCAGTCTATATAATCTATACCATTTACAGATACTCGGCGATTATTTGCTGCCTGTGATCTTGACAATAGAAGCGTCCCCGACGCAACAAAGATTAAGGCTCGTAGATAAAAATAAAATAAGATCTATGTAGGGGGAAAAAACAAACTAACTGCAGGCATATTAGGGTATCAAAGCAACATAAGAAAGCAGTCTCACTAGTATGTTTGTAATGCCAAGTGCCACAAGCCAAGGAAAAAGTCCATTCAAGTCAATTTGCTTAGATGGGTGTGACTCTACTTAGAATGGCAATGTTAGTGGCTTGGAAAGGGAAGACTACCCATTTTCTGTATGCTTTCCGAAAGCTTCCCTGTGTGGCTGCTTGAATGGTCATGGTGCTTGACTATTTCTGTGTATCAGAGATGCTGAGGAAGGAACCTGAGACCTTCTGCATGTGACCTATAACCTTCTATAAAGGGGCCACAGCCCCTTCAAATCAAGTAGACCATTACTCTTCTTATAATTATTATAATTAGGCATTTATAATATCCCTTAATAGTTGAATGAAAATTTAGATTGATTCCATAAATTCTTCTTACCTATAGCTTAATTTTCAAAATAATGAATGAACCTCAATGAAAATCCTCTGTGCTGGCCTACAAAGACAGTTTCAGGCAATGCTGCAGAAATGTTTCTGTTTTTTAAATAAAATTACCAAATTGCTACACAGTTTTTGTGGCAAAAAGTATACAACCGTAATAAATACCATGGGGCTATAATAAACGATTGTAATAAATTGACACAAATCTGACATCTTGACAGTTCGTGGAAAGTGGCAGAACATAAAAATTAGTATGTGATGCAAGTACAATGAGACTTGCTAGCTTTTCCTACAGCATCACAGTATGGGCTTCTGTTTATGATGAGCTTTTCCTTATAGTGCCTTGTTCTTTAATTTCATGCCCTAGTTTGCACAAGTTTCCTGTACTCTAAAGTGGGCTGCTATGTTCTATAAATAGGTCTTAAAGTAGTTTGCTTCTGAAGATGTACATTTTTGACTGTGTAGCTCAAGCATCTTCAGTGCTATTCCTTTTGTGTCATGACTAATGATTCTGATCCATGACTTGGTGCATTTCATGCTTTCCAAAAAACATTTCCAGGCCCTGTTTTGCTACCTTGTGGCAAATGACCTATAGGATTATTGTTCTGAGGAAAGATACTTCTGGGGGGAAAATGTTTGGTGAGCTGAATTCATCCCACAGGACATACTTGGTATAGTACGTTCTGTAGATACTCATAACATGATCCTAAAGTATATACAGACTGTACTGTAATATACTAGGCACTAGAAATAAGGCCCGTTGTGGAAATAAATACAACGGGAGCTAGAAAGAGGCTCTGGGAGAGTGCTCTGGCTTTGGGCAAACAGTGTCAGTTTGCTGTGGCGACCTCAGCAGGGTATAATGACAGAGTCCACTGTTTTCTCCAGAGGGACTGATCTGTGCTACCTGAAGAGCAGTTGTAATTTTGAGTGATCTCTAGCCCTCACCTGGAGAGTGGCAACAATTGTT
>NW_015164723.1:44025-64093 GCF_001447785.1 Gekko japonicus | reverse complement strand
ACTGCTGCCCATGTCTTCTTTAGATAAGACTTGACCATGTGCCTGTTGATTATGAATGTATTATAAGCTTTCTTCTCTGAATCTGGTTACATGTGCATGAGAGTTCTTGCTGATGTGGAATCAAGTTTGCAAAAATATTTCTTCAAAGGAGACGAGTGTTTGGTTATATCGAGCACTCCTTTTCAAAAACAAGATTGTTGCTCTTGGCTTAATTTAAGAAGGGAATCTTCCAAATAGAGTTTTGTGGCAAGTGTTTTTCTGCATTCGAGATGGCCATAGTTGTCAATAACTTCCATAAGTTGTTGTGTGAGGGTGTGCTATCAGTAAGGTCGCATGATGAAAATGTGATTTTACTCAGCTGTGTGGACCAATTCAACAAAGCCTGGAAAGGACAAGAGATATAGATAAAATCTAGGAATCTGAACTTTTTTTTTTTGCAGTTAGCAAAAATGAGCACCAGGACTCATGAACTTCCCAGTGAACAAGTTCAGTAGGTGAAAATACTATGTTTGACAGCCACAGCCACTGCTGAGCCCAAAGGTCTGTTTGGTTTACTGCAACTGTGCAGTAACTGTTGGGGTAGAGTTTCATTTCCTTGCCTGGCTTGTAATCTTGCATTTGTGCAGTAGGTGAAGTTGATTTTTACCCAGGGTGATGGAGTGGTTTGGTCAGGTAATTAAATGACATGGGAGGGGAACCAAACCTCTCATAAGGCTGTGTTTTCATGTGTGGAAAATCCTGACGATGCAGACTTTAGTACCAAATTGTTAGACTTTTTATGAAACAAACATTTATAATCAGTGGCTGATTTGCTCACTATTTATGTAATTTGCTGCTGAATAGTGTGTTTTGATGACAGGTATGTTAGGGGAGGAGGAAAACTAGAAGAAGAAGAGTTGGTTTTTATACCCCACTTTTCTTTACCCCAAAGAGTCTCAATGTGGCTTACAATTGCCTTCCCTTCCTCTCCTCACAACAGTCACCTTGTCAGGTAGGTGGGGCGGAGATAGTTCTGGGAGAACTGTGACTGGCCCAAGGTGACCTGGTTCTCCAGATTAGAGTCCACTGCTCTGAACCACTACACCACACTGGCTCTCATCTGGCTGTATGAGAACATGCATGTGTGAAACTCTTCTGGGGGAAAACTCTTCTACTGATTGCACTGATGTACTGTTAGAATAAATGAACAGGCTTGAACAAGTCTCAGCAGCCAAATGACTGATGAAAAATCAGCTCCCAATTTATGATCAGTGAGCAGATTGAACATTAGCTGAATGATAGCTTTCATGACCTGAGTGATAATATTGGGTCACCTGTAGGTTATCTAGTTGTTTATGGGTTGTTGGAAATCAAGAACCAGTGCTATGGTAGTCCTAAAAAGTGCTATAATAATTAGAGTCCTAAAAAGTGCTATAATAATTAGAGAGGTACATGCAGTGTTTTTGAAGAAATGCACAGTGCAGTATGGTGGGCACTAATTATGCATTGTAATATCTTTTGTGAAACTAGTTTCTTTTTATAATCTACAGCTTCCCACATACCTTGCTGAATAGACCTGCTGTAATGTTAGTAATTAGAAAATCATGTCTTCAAGTATCCTTGCAGTTTTGCTATGGTTTTCAGCCTTAACTATTATGCTGCTGATAGTGGCGTTTTGTAGCAATTTAACTTCCAAGGATCATACTAAGTACAGTTTTTATGGGTTATCTTTTTTTTTTTTTTAACTTTTCAGCCGTTAATTATGGTATTGCATTTGACAACATATAATGCTGCTAGGGATAGCTTGCCTAGAAGAAAGTTAGTTTACTATCAGCTTCTTGCTCCAAAACTACTTATTTAATAATCATCTATATATCTAATTCCCAACATGCCCTCTCCGTGTGGATATCTAAATCCGTACATTGGGGGCACTTGGGGGGCAGGGAGATTTTCCTGCACATTTGGGGCAATCTCCAGATGTGCACAAAAATCTAAAAACTGTAAAAAAATATAGGGGGGATATTTAAATCCCCCAAAATGTAGAAAAGCGTTCACTGCGCATGCGCAGGGAATGCACTGGGAATGTTGCTTCGCAGCCATTGCAAGGGGGGCTTGGCGGGCCTGCAGCTGCGCGGGCCTCGCTGTCGCTGCTGGGGGGGAAGGTTTGTTTGTTTAAATCCCCCCAAAAGTGTGTAGTCGGGCTGCGGTGGTGGCTTGGTGCTGCGGAAGAGCAGGCGGTCGCAGAGCCTCCCACTGCCGCCCCCCCACCCGCAGCCGACGCCGGGACGCCTGGCTGCTGCTGCTGCCCCAGTGCCCATTCGCTGGCTGGGTTGGGGGGTCGGCTGGCACGGCGGAGTCCCTGTGCCCGCCCATTGCACCGCGGCTCTCTCCCTTCCCTCCGCAGCTGCCTTCTCTGCGCCTGTCACCCCCCCATCTCCTGGCAGTCTGCTTCGCCGGCTTCCTCACACACAGGAGCGCTTCTACCCTTGCACGGCAGCCCGGCTTCATGTATGCACGCCTCTCCCGCTTCCTCAGCCCTGAAGAGGCCTCCCCCATGAGTATCGCGGGTCCCTCTTCTTGTTGTAGATATTCACAACATTTAAAAATTTCAGCACAATTAATACCTGTGGTCTGGCGAAGTGGATATACTGATTTCATACATGCCCTTAAGAAACATGTGGGGTTTTTTTTTCTGGGGAGGGGAGTGTTCCTTGCTATGGTCTACTTGTTGGGTGCTCAAATGTCAGCTGTGGCCAGGAGTGCCTCTTGCTGTTTGGATCTTTTCTGAAAAGTTCACAGATTCAATGATGGATGAGGCTGTCCTGGAACTTAGTTCAAAAACTGTTCCTGGACCTTAATACAGAAGCATGACTTCTAATGGTTTTAATGTTGTAAGTTGCCACAAGACCATTTGGGTGAGTGGCAGCAAAAATTAGTAAAAATAAAAATTCTAAGAAGACAACCACATACAGCATATTTATTTTTTCTGTATTTGATGGAACAGTTGATGGAATAAAGAAGAGTTTACTGGCAGCTTAAAGGGTAACAACATTTTGATCCAGGAGATGTTTTCATGGCCCACACAGATGCATCTAAACCCCTCATTATGATTAACAGTGAGTTCTGGACTAAATTCCAGGTGCTGGTTAGAACATTTAAGATGCTGTACAGTCTGAGTCCAGGAATACCTGAAAGGTGGTACCTTATCCAATGTATATTAGTTTTGATACTGAGAAATGAGGACTTGTCACAAGTGAGACTGGATATAACCAGTGATAAGTCGTTTTTGGAATCCCTTCCTGTTAGAAATCAGCCAAATTAAAAAAAAATCAGGCAGGATGTTATAGCCTACTGGCAGTGTTGTAGATTTACTTTCTATCTGCAACTGAGATGACTGTAGTTGGTAGTAATCAGTCTTGAGGGTATGTTTTTAAAAAGTCTATAATGTTCATTGGCTTAGTTTTGAGATGGTAATCACATTAATTCAAATTATTGATTATCTGAGGATTTGTTAATTACAATGGCTTATTTGTAAGAGTGATCAATTCATTGTGACTAGTTTGCATAGCACCTTTGACTATCAGGTTTTTTTTTTAGTGATTTAAATAAAGGAGAAATTAGTCCTAGCTTTTTATACAATCAATCAGTAATACGTGGTTGATTCTTTGCTAAACAGAGACATGTTCCAGCTGTTTATAATTGAAACCAACAGGAAAAGCTGTTGTCTTTTCATTGAATAGGTTGGGTTTCTGCACTCTGTAAGATTTGAGAATATGTGAGCTTGATTTTTATCAAAGATATTAGACTTTCTGAGCTTTAGCTACAGAAAAACTCATTTTATACATAGCTTTCACCCAATGAGCAGAGCAGCAGTGGCTTAATATTTTAAATGAATGTAGAATGATGCCATGCAGGGATCAAATTAACTTTCTTACCCTGCATTTCATACATTATTCTCTTTCTTGCTTCTTAAGAATTGTACTTCGGCCTCTATCTCCACCAATGATTACTTGTGTTCTATTCTTAGAATGCATCTCTTAAAAATTTAAAAGGTATGCAGCTGCAGGATCTTATTTTGGTTGGGATCTGGTTGGGATCTAAGTAATATTTTGTCCAACAGCTCCCTCCTTTGGTGGCTATGTAGAAGTGACACTGTGGAAAGGGAACTACTTCCTGGCTTTCTTTTTAATTAAATATTTTGGCAATCAGTTCTGCTGCTCTTTTATTTACCAGGTGTTAGTTTAATTCTTGCCATGATGTGGATGGCCCAGTATAACTTGATCTTGTCAGATCTTTTTTTTTTTTTGGCCCCTCGAAGGGGAATTTTTTATTTGCATTTCTATAAAACTACAACAGAAATTGGGGAGGGAGAATCTGTAATCTATAGGAGGAAGTAAAAAGAACCTAACTAAAAACCCAAGAATTGAGGTTTTACAATGCTTAAAACATAGTTGTTACTCTTATACAGTTACTTTCAAACATGAAGAGTGCCCGCCAATCATCGCTTCTGCTGACAAAACCAGCTTATCTGACCAGAGAGTAATTCCAAAGCTATAACACACATAATCACAGCCCTTAAGAAAAAATTAGCATCTCCTTTTATGCTTTACCCCCCCATAGGCAAGATCTTTAAAACCAATGTTCCCTCAATAAGAACATTACAACATGTTTTTCTTCTTCCGTCTTCGATGTATCTTCTTTCTTCAATTATCTTTTAGTTTTTATAAGTCCAGATCTGTCCATTCATGATATAAACCAAGTTCCTTTTTTCCAGGGACATCTTCGCTTCCTTAAACGTCTTAAATCAAAAGAGTTTTTCCTTTTGTTGCATTAACAACACACTCATTGGAGATTCCAACCCTTCTCTTAGCAAGCAGATCTTGAAAAGTTGGGGTAGCGAGTTGGGGTTTACTCCAGAAAACCACTTTTCGATCAGCTTGCCAATCCAGCCACAAAAAACTAAACTTTAGAGTCTCCTTACCATTTATACGTCTCTATGATCAACGTACTGTCCCTTTAAAAGTGTAGCTGCTTTTAGTAGAGATCCAGGTCGCTTCTCACTTTAGTCACCAGACGGCCCACAATTCACTTTAAAGACAGAGTCGATGGTTAGGTCACATGACCTCCTTCCTGAAGAAAGCATTGATCCCGCCTCCCTCTTCGCCTCTCGTTGCCATCTTTTGGGGATGTTTACATCAGCCGAGAAAAAATGCCAAAGTCTCTAAGGTCTGTTTAAACGCTCTGCTTTCTTTCCGAAAAACTCTGTACTACAGTCCATCGCCACAATTTGATCAGTCCCTCCATCCTTGCTTTCGCATTTGCTTAAAACGTCGGGAGAAAGGGCGTCCCCTTCCCCCCTCCGTTTATACGCTTATAGTAGAGGGACTTCACGTCTAGGCTTTAGTGTCTCGTTTCAACGGCAAATCACTCATCAGTCCTTGAATTGATCTACCAGGTCCTAAGACGGCCCCTGGGATCATGCGAGGCAGAGAAAATCGCTAAACCTCCAAATGCTTGTGCCGGTGGTTGCTTCTAATCCAGTACTGGGAATCAGGGCAGGACCTTCAGGGCAGAGAGTAGCCCCCCTGTACCGGCTGCCGGCCGGAGGTAGGGCTCTCCAAAGCCCCCTGGCTAGAAGCCCATTGTCTATGGGCTCCATGGGGGAGCGTGCACAATCACGCTCCCTCCTAATCCCTGATTCATGGCACACGTCTCTTCGAGGAACCAAGAGACGCCACCATCGTTTAAAGCGCCAAAACCGGAAGTCGATATTGTCAGATCTTCGAAGCAAAGTAGGGTCGGCCCTGGTTAGTATTTGGATGGGAGACCACCGAGGAAGTCCAGGGTCACTGCGCCGAGGAAGGCAATGGCAACTCTGTTAGTCTCTTTCCTGGAAAACCTGATGAGGTTACCTTAAGTTGGCTGTGACTTGAATTCACTTTATACACACACACACAGAGAGAGAGAGAGAGAGAGAGAGACAGTTTAATTCTTACCATATTTTGTGGACATGTAGGATTGTATGTTACTTTTGTTTTAGTTGATAAATTTTTGTTGTTTTTACTCCCGTTTTATACTTCTCTCAGTGCCATATAAAAAACTGCTCTTGAAACCAAGTAGCATTTCAAGAGCAGTTTGTCATCCATCATAGACATCTATTGTTAAAAAAAATCAATTGCGTGCAATCTTAGCTTGCTGTTTCTTTCCTTGCATTTTTAATCCTGTTTAATTGTTCAGTTTAACAATTCATGTATTCACCAACTTGAGAAATTTGGATCGGAGCAATAGTTTGTATATCAAAGTATGGTGTGCTGTGTGCATTGCTGACACTGAATATTAAGAAGATGTGTTTTATTAAAAAAACCCCAAACCATTTATATGCAATTTTTTCCTTGCCAGATGACAAAGTAGCTACCAATTTAAAAAAATTAAGCAAATTTCGATCTTATATGAGCTTAATTACTATTGACTGTAATAAGAAGATGTGACGGAAGGATAATATGTGATGATTTTGTATAATATAAATAGATAACTACATAGAAATAATTAAAAAATAAGCAAGCAACTGAAAGTGAGCAATAATCACCAGTATCTGGATTAGCAATCTGTGACTCTCAAGGCCCCACAGAGGCGAAACAAAGTTGTCCATTAAAACAAAGATTGCCTCTACCCATATCAACCTGCCCTGGCTCAAGATCTGTGCTTAGTGCCTCTGTGGGAACCATGTTTTTAGCTAAGATTAGGTTGCCTGAGATCCATGGGAAGACTTCTCAGCCATGACCACCTTGAGATGTGGAATTCCTTCATCTGAGGCCAAATTTGGAGGCCTTCCAGAGGAACTTTAAAAACTTTTCATCTTGAAGGGTCTTCAAACTGTATTGAAATAGGAAATGGTGCATGCTGCTTGTATTTCTGCACTTTGGTTGGTGGTTTGCTTTTGATATTTTATAATGGTTGTCTTTATATTGTTTTATATTTCAGTTTATTAGTTAGACATCTTGATGACCCATAGTTTGAGTGAGGGTGGCAATAAATATTCAAAATAAAGAAAGCTGAAATTAATCTGTCTCAAATGCCTTTTGAATTGCTCCAATCAAGCACATGTAGGAGGGATGGAGCTGCGTAAAGCGTTCTGAATGAAGAATTTCAGTCTTTGTTGTGCTGTTAATTATAGAATACTTCTACATAATGCCACATTACTAATTGCATTAATTGATCATAGTTCAAAGAGTTTTTCTGGACCACTTTAAACTTATTTTAATAAGTATGTTAATAAAATAGTAGAAATGGATTTTTAGCTGCTTATTTAAAAAGTGTAAACTAGACAAAAATTGAACGTGATGATCTGAAAATGTAAGCATCTATGACCACTTTCCCTGATCCCAGGCTATCCAGTTCTCATCAGAGCAAAGCAAGGTTGGTCCTGGCTAGTATTTGGTTGGGAGATCTCCAAGGAATACCAGGGTTGTGACATGGAGGCAGGCAATAGCAAACCATCTCTGAATGTCTCTTGCCTTGAAAACCCCATGGAGTCACCATAAATTGGCTGTGACTTGACAGCAAAATAAAAAAAATAAAAAAATGACCACATTAGATTCTGCTCGTCTATGACTACAATAAATGATTGATTGATTATATTTGTACAAGCACAATTGAAATCAGTGGGACTTGCATTTCAACAAATTAATTAGCTATATTCTATTCATTGTTATGTGAACAAATTTATCAATTATCTTCTGTGTATTGTTGCGTATCTCCTGCAAAAATGGAATTTGAATTCTATATGTTTATATGCTTGTAACTCAGTACATGTGTTAACTGCTTCTGCAGGTCATAGAAACATTATCGAAACTTTCCCGTACTTCTACTGCATTAGCCACTGGAATAAGGTAAAATATAATAGCGGATTCCATTTTTATTGTTGATTTTTTAATTTGTCCATAATACAATTAACTTTCATGAAAAATTGTTAAATGAATCAAGTGCAATTAAATTTTGGTTAAAATATGTCATCATGTTTTTGGATAAGGGTTAATGGAAAAATAGTCTCCGTGTGGAAATCTGTGTATATGGGACAATTGGCAACAATTTATATGCTATAATGTGTTTAACGATAATACATGATTGAGCAGTTCAGTATTGTCAGTGTTATTAAATTTAACTTAAATTCCAAAGTTGCTGGTAGTCTTTCCTGTTGGGACTGTATAATACATTTCCTTTTGTTAACGACAGAATTTGTTTTTTTACCGTTAAGTGTTATTCTGCTTCTCAGGCTGAGATATATGTACTATGGTAGGATATAGTGTGGCATTTTGCTACTTTTTCTCAAGTGTGTTCTGTTGTCAAGAAGGGTTTTATGCCCCTTCTGCTGCAGGAACCCTGAAGAATGATAGTGGATGGACTTCAGGTGTTGGTTGGTGCACTCAGCACTGCTCTGTGGTCCACCATGAGCTGAGGTTCCTGCGGCAGAAAGGGCATGGGTATATTCTCTGGTTTATTCTCTGTCTATTCTTGTGACTTGTTGATATCTCATTATTATAGAGAGTTCAATAAAACCTTTTCCTTCACCACTGGTGTGCTTATTGCCCTCAAATCCCTTGGGGGAAAAGGACCTCTTTGCCACTTGGCAATATATATGGAATCTTCCATTTTTTCTTATAACAATTACATTTGATAAATATGCCAAATAGTGTAATTTTATCTGCTAACTAAGTTATAAATGATGCTAATTTGATAAAAGAATTTGATAGGAAAGTTTTATATATGTTTTACATTTGTTAAAAGTTTCCCTGAACTTTCCATTAAAAAAACCAAACTTTCCCCTCCAGATTTCCAGAAATGTTATATCTCTACCTGGCACAGATATATATATATATATTTGGGGGTACTCTCATAGTCTAGGTTAGGTAGGTTTAAAGGATCACATGCTCCATCCCCAGCTCCCCCTCCCCCTCTGGATTTAATTGCTCCCCTCCCCATTCCTCAATGGTGACTGAACCTTGCATTGATAGTAATATTCAGTGTAGCCAAAGTCTCCACTTAATCAAAATTAGAAGATAACTTCAAACCAAGGGGTATTAATTGTTCTCTATTTTTCTATTTCATCCCATTACCTTGCCATTCCTGTGTATTGCCATGTATTTTTATGCCATATTCCCATACTGTACTCTCTGCTGGGTAGTTATTATACTATAGAGGGATTGAAAGTTCTTATCATGCAAGCATCTTGCTGTATTCTTGGTTCTTATCATATAAATATCTTATCAGCACCCCCTCTCTCTATGCATGTAGTCAGTTGGGGATATAGTCAAATAACTGTGAAATAATACGTTTATCTGCTCCTTTTAGGGATTCCACTGAGCACATGGAGGCAGTGCATGGTCCCACAACCAGCATATGTTCACATATACAGCTTCTAAACATTTGCTTAGGCTCTCCATATGGCATGCTTATTGAAAAAAGAACATTTCTGTTGATGCTGTTCCTGGAGAGTTCTTATTTTTATCTTTTGTTTCTATAGGCCGTTTCCAAATGAAGAGAGTGTGGATGATGAAGACATCTACAAAGGTCTTCCAGATTTAATAGAGTAGGTTGTAAATTTGTCGTGAGAGAATGGTTTCCAAAGTATGATTGCTACTGAAATCAGATAATGGGGTTTTCCACTGTGTAAGATATTATCTATTGACTCTGTTGATGCAAAAACATTTCTGTTTGAAAACAAGACTCTGCATTTTTATGCTTGTGGCAGTGAAACCTCTGACTCAGATACCAAATAATAAAATCATGTACAACATTTTCAGACGTGTGAAGACAGGGAAAGTTGTCAGTTTAGCTGGGATGAAAGTCTCACACATGTCCTTGGGACAGGAGTAACTTCATGGATCATACTGAGAACTTGGCTGCTGGGGTTTCAGGAGGCATGGCAGCTAAGAGCCAAACTAGAAATTACAGCTTCTATGAGTATGTCATAGGCCTCACAAACACATTGGGGTTTGGAATTCCCAGTGAGAACTCCTTTTAAAATCATTGTGGGGGCCCAGTTCAGCTTGGGACTATTACAAAGGGGTCTTGGGTCTTGCCCCCACTGCTTTCCTGGATAGAAATGGCACAAAGGGTATTATTCATCCTGTCTGAGGGGCTCCACATGCATTGAAGCTTGCATGTGGAACACCTCAGACGGGGCAAATAATGCCCCTCTGTACTGTTTTGGCTCAGGAAAATGGTGCAGGGGAAGCAGTAGCCTCTTTTCCCCGCACTGTGGTGCCAGGTGGTCCCTGCAGCAATTTTAAAAGGAGTTTTCAACTGAAAAAGAGGCTTAGAGGCAACCTGAAGGAAGTTTGTTGTGGACTGGAAAGAGAAATGCAAGAAGACAAGGAGGCGTGAAGAAAGTGGTAAAGGTAGCAAGGAACTGAGGGAGCGGGGAACTGAAGAAACTGCACAGTGATTAAGACAGTATTCTGAAGCTGTAACTTTAAGGGTTTGAGGGCCCACAAGCGGTGTGGGAGTCAGGAAGCAATGGCCAGTGGTTGAGTGGGGTAACTGAACTCAAAATAACTGAATGTTGCACCAATTATTTGGTAAACAGAAAACCCTCATGTTCCTATTCCAAAAATGTTTGATACATTTTCTTGAACTAAAACTATTAACAATTAAGATTTATTTCATGTGGAATACTATTTGTTAAGCGCTGGACTTAACAGGTAACTGAACTCAAAATAACTGAATGTTGCACCAATTATTTGGTAAACAGAAAACCCTCATGTTCCTATTCCAAAAATGTTTGATACATTTTCTTGAACTAAAACTATTAACAATTAAGATTTATTTCATGTGGAATAGAAACATATGTCCACAGATGCATAGGCTTGGCATGTTTGTTTGTAATGCTAGGAACATAGAAGGGATTTTTAGTTGTGAGATCCAAGACAGTTTTGTGCTCACATTGATCAGAAGGTTGAAAACTAGGATTTTATGTCTCGATTTTTTTTTGTTTCTAACTGAGACACAAATGACATGATATGTTTAGTTGCATGATCAATTTGAAAGATTTATTTTCTTCTCCAAATGTAGCTGGTAGGGCTGCTTTTTTTTTTTTTTACAATGAAAGGAATTGGGGGGGGCATGGAGCTGGCTAAAAAAAAAAGGCACCATGAGTACGGAAGAGTCATTTTTAAATAATGCTTTCTTTGCTTAGATTTCTCCATGCATTTACACTAGCTTCCTAGTTATGCTTTCTGTTTTTCTGTTCCCTCTAACTATTTGCAATCCAATCTTCAAACATTATTTTACTTTGGCTGGTAGTTACTGCCATCTTTAAAACTTATTGTTTGCTTTGGAATCTTGAGGCTGTCTTCTGTTTTTCTTTATAATAAATCCTGATCAACAGTTTATAAAACAACCATGGGTACCCAATTTCAAAACAAAAGCCCAAGAATATCCTCCTTTCCCCCTTCATGAGTGTTGTGCACATTAGGTTCTCTGCCTGCAAAAACAGAACAAAACAAAACAAAAAAACCCAACCCCCCCAAAAGAAAAACCCTTCAGAAACTTCTAGAGCCCTGAGGAGGGATTGTCACTCTGTCTATTGAGCGTGGCAAGATCATTCATGTTTTGGAAAGTCATATATCTTCATTGCCTTTTGGTTTAAAGTTGTATTGATTTTTGTTTTTCCATAGCATTGCCTTGAAAGATTTCTGTCCTTTGAGCGCTGCTGTAGAAACTTAGTTTTGAATACTTTGGGAACGAAAGCATTAGATAATCCAAACCCTTCACATTATTTTTACCGAGCTCCACATCTCTGCTAGCTGTGTGTGCCACCTTTCAACTGACCACTGTAGCTTCTTTTTCCCTTTACTGTGTGAAGTGGCTTTTGATTTTACAATTATGTGAAGGGAATATGTAGTGAAAGTGCAGGGAGATTGGCTAAGCTGTCCCTGCATTTACAGCTACTTGTGCCTTCTGAGGAAAGAACTGAAGTCAAATAGTCAAAAGAGAACAGGAAGAACCCAGGAATTTGTGCTTCTTATTTTTTTTTGCCTTATCATAAAGTCCAAGTCTACTCTCAAACTTTATGTCCTCACTCATCCTAGGCTTATATTTTGAACCAGGGACACCCTGGAATGTTTTACAGATTGTTGATTAAGATTATCTTCAGAGAATCCCATGGTGTATTTAGCCACAGTAGATCTTGGTTCACTAGGTACTTGGATTGAATTATATTTCCCAGTTATTTTTAGATACCCATGGTTATGACTCAAATATTGTTCTATCTTGGATGAAACCAAGGCAACTTTTTAGAATATGTAAATATTAATGTTAGTTCATTCTTGCTGCTTTTTATATTAGCAAATTCTATTTAAAAATAATGATTACAAGTTTCTCATACAATACCTCGTCCCTCAACCAATACGCCTATCTTGGAATCCTATCTTCTATGAAATTGGACATTCTTGCAAATCTCAGACGCTTCTGCACCTGGGCCTAAATGAATGGTATCTATTGATAATGGGTTAGATGTCTTCTAATCTATACCAGGCCCTATAGCTGTTACTGCTTTGTATTCTTCTTACTGTTCCTCAAGGCGATTCTATTCTGGGTCTCTAGGCTCCCTTGTAGGCTTCCCTGAGAGCCCAGGTTTGTTCTATTTATGTATACTACAACATCCTCTAGGATTTTTTTTGGTCAAGTTCTATATTTCTGGCCATATCTGTGACAATGTGTAACATTTCTGTAAATATAAATAATCATTTCACGAGGATTAACTCTTCCTTACATTTTTAGTATAGCACAGTACAGGATACCAACATGTCCCCCAGCTACAAACTTCTCTTTGCTGCTGAAGGAATATACTAGTTAAGCAGGGATGGATTGACTGTAAATCTCTAACAATAGATTCTAAACATTCTTTGAATTAAATGTTCTATTGGATGTGCTTAATTTTGTTGTCTTCCTTCTTTCCACTTTGCCCTTTAGTGAAACTGGTGTGGATGAGGATGAAGACCTTTATGATTGCGTTTACGGCGAGGATGAAGGTGGTGAAGTGTATGAAGACCTAATGAAAGCTGAAGCTGCACTTCAACCTGTATGATTCACAGTTACTCGAATTAGCACTTAATCCTAAACAATAGCTGCAATAAAATGTTCAGAGCGAATTAGCACTTAATCCTAAACAATAGCAGCAATAAAATGTTCAGAGCGTATCCTAACCAAAATACAACACTAGTCCCTTTTATTTTAAATAAGAGTGCTAAGTTGTAAATAACAAGTGTTTAATTTTGATTGGACTGTCCTTTGTGAATTTAGTGAAGAACTCTCTGCAAGATATTCTCTTCAGACTCTGGAGCAAATGAAATCCAGATTTAATAAATGTGAAGCAAATTATACGTGAATTGACATTCTATTCATACTTGACACTAGTTCAGACCTTTTGCTTTCTAACTTGTTATAATACTCTGCTGACTCCTCTGTGAATTTTGGGATTCCTCCCCCATCCCAGTTTTAAACATGGTGAGCAGATTAGTCTCATTCTGTTATTTTGTTACATTTCATTCTGTGATGCATTACATTCCTCCTTAATCCAGTCTGTCTAGGAGATTTTTTCCTGACATTCTAGGATTTGCTCATGGGCAGTTTGGTAACGTTTTGAGTACCTTAATGTTATTATTTTTTTGCATTGTTTTCCTCCTCTGTGTTACACATGTACACAAGTAAATTTTTAAACATTGCAAAAAACCCCAACAACCTTGATGTGAAAACATGTATGATTAGTTCAGAATGCTAGTTGTGTGGTGTTTTACTAACGAGCCAACCATGCATACAATCACATCAAGATCTGGAGGGTTTTTTGGGCAGTGTTTTATCAGTGCATATCTGTGCATCAGTAGAGTGGTGAAGGAGGGGAGGAAGATGCAAATGAATCAAAAGCTGCTGCAAACTGCACGTGCACAGTACAAAATTTGGCAATAAAAAGCAGAGCAATGGAGGATTCTTAAAGCATTGGTTCCACTTTGGAAATAAGGCCAGGTAATTTGGAACTCCCATGATCCAGAGGACTGCTCTGATGAAGATATTATTTGGAAGGATCCCTAACTTCATCATGGAGATGCTGTAGAAGGGGTTTAATCAAGCAGAAGCCAAAAAGTAGATTGTACTTCCACTTCCTTCCCATAAGTGTACATTGGCATTTATCCTTACCTTAGGCTGGAAGAGGTTCCTCTAACCTAAGAGGCTCTTCGTTGGAGGAAGGCTCCTTTAGTCTTGACTACAGACTATGCTCAGTCAAGCAGAAGGATATGTGCTACTCAATCTGATATGTGGAGTTTGATAGGGAGGTGACAGAGCTCCAGTGCCCCTCCCCACAACTATCACAGGTACTGTACTAAAGTGATAGTAGCTGTGGTGCAGGCTACTTCCCTGTCCTCCATCTTCAGCTATTACGACAAAAGTTCCCCTGCAGCATCATATGACTAGGCTGCCCCCTGCTGCCCAAATAATAAATCGTGGAAGAATTTGGGTGCTGATAATCAGTTGTGCGAGACTGCAAGTGCTGATTATGTCCCAAACCAATATGTTCTAATAGCAAAGCATCTAAGTGCAACATGTGCTGAATTTACAACCACCACCTTGTTGACTTCACAGAAGTGTCCCGAGAATGACATAAGAAGCTGCTGCCTTTCTGAAATAAAGCAGACTGAAGAGAAATACACAGAAACGTTGGAGTCCATAGAAAAGGTAATGTTGATCAGGACTGCCCTTTCAGTATGTTGGTAATAGGAGGCAGAGGGATTTCTGGAGGAAGCAGACTAAAGCTCTCTGTGGGATGTACTCAGGATTCAATGACAAAACTTGGCCTTGGATTTTGAAAGCGTTCATTGGGATTATTTCCTTATCGTAACAATGGCAGTTTTAAATAAGGCAACCCCCCCTTAACCTAGTTGTTGTTGTTGTTCAGTCGCACAGTCGAGTCCGACTCTTTGCGACCCCATGGACTAGCTCCCTCCAGGCCCTCCGGTTTTCCGCCATCCTCTGAAGTTTGCTCAACTTCATGTTCGTTGCATCGATGACACTGTCTAACCATCTCATCCTTTGCCGTCCCCGTCTTCTTTGAATTTCAATCTTTCCCAGCATCAGGGTCTTCTCCAGTGAGTGCTCCCTTCTCATTTGGTGGCCAAAGTATTTGAGCTTCAGTTTCATTATCTGGCCTTCCAGGGAACAGTCAGGGTTGATTTCTTTGAGGATTGACTGATTTGTTCTTCTTGCAGTCCAAGGGACTCTCAAGAGTCTTCTCCAGCACCATAGTTCAAAAGAATCTATTCTTCGGCGCTCGGCCTTCCTTATAGTCCAACTCTCACAGCCATACATGACTACTGGGAATACCATTGCTTTGACCATGCGGACTTTTGTTGGCAGGGTGATGTCTCTACTTTTTATCATGCTGTTTAGGTTCGCCATCACTTTCCTCCCAAGGAAATCTTTTAATTTCATGGCTGCTGTCACAGTCTGCGGTGATCTGGGATCCCAGGAACGTGAAGTCTGTCACTACTTCCACGACTTCCCCTTCTATTTGCCAAGGAGTGATGGGGCCGGATGCCATGATCTTAGTTTTTTTGATGTTGAGCTTCAAGCCCACTTTTGCGCTCTCCTCTTTTACTCTGAGCAAGAGGCTCTTTAGATCCTCTTCACTTTCAGCCATTAGAGTGGTATCATCTGCATATCTGAGGTTGTTGATCTTTTCCCCAGCAATCTTAATTCCCGCTTGTGATTCATCCAGGCCAGCATTTCGCATGATGTACTCTGCATATATATTAAATAAGCAAGGCGACAATATACATCCTTGTCGTACTCCTTTTCCTATGCTGAACCAATCAGTTGTTCCATATCCGGTTCTAACTGTCGCTTCTTGGCCCTTATACAGGTTTCTCAAGAGACATGTGAGGTGGTCTGGTACTCCCATCTCTTTAAGGACCTGCCATAGTTTGTTGTGATCCACACAGTCAAAGGCTTTAGCATAGTCAATGAAGCAGAAGTAGATATTTTTCTGGTACTCTCTTGCTTTCTCCATAATCCAGCGAATGTTGGCAATTTGATCTCTAGTTCCTCTACCTCTTCGAAACCCAGCTTGTACTTCTGGCAGTTCTCTATCCACGTACTGTTGAAGCCTAGCTTGTAGGATCTTGAGCATGACCTTGCTAGCGTGTGATATGAGTGCACAGGCCTAGTTAATTGTTCTTAAACTGTGTCCTGAACACAATATCGCGCCATAGGGACAAATGAAACTATTATCTGATGAATCATACCACTGAGGTATTAAGGTCAGTCTGTCTAGTCTGACTGGCAGAGGCTCTCCAGGGTCTCAGACAGATGTCTTTCATGTCACCTACTACCTTACCCGTTTTCTGGAGATGCCACGGATTGAACCTGAGACTTTCTGCTTGCAAAGTGAATGCTCTACTACTTAGCCATTACCCCATCTCTGAAATGAATTTCCATGAGTCTAAAGTCCTACTAAAGCAAATGCTTCCCACTGTGGCTACATGATCCACTGCTTTGGACTTGCCTCCATCCAATCACTTTTCACCGAGGACTGGTAATTCTGCTACTTGCCTGCATTGGGTGTGGTTCTCTTGTTCATTCACCCTGGCTACAGAGGGACAGCACAACCAGTTGTGCTGAGGTGAGGTTGCCCGTTGTTTCTCTGAACAACTGCTGCTCTAGGCTTACCTCTTTCCATTGAGGAGGCTCACCCAGGTTAATTACTTACAGAAACAAAGGGGATGGGGTTAATTGAGGCTAGGATTGAAGGTCAAAGAAGACGGGGACGGCAAAGGATGAGATGGTTAGACAGTGTCATAGATGCAACGAACATGAAGTTGAGCAAACTTCAGAGGACGGCGGAAGACCGGAAGGCCTGGCGTGATCTGGTCCATGGGGTCGCGAAGAGTCGGACTCGACTGTGCGACTGAACAACAACAACAATTCTTCATTTTAGCTTGGATGTGTAGATTTCTGGATATCGTACAGTTGCAATCATTTACCTCCTGGGCAGGACAGGAAAATCTAGGCAATGGAGGTTTGCAATAGTGTGATATCCATTGATGCGTAGATCTGACCTTAGATGTTCTAAAAGTAATCTTGGTTAAAGCTATAAGATTGAATTGTGCCTCTAATTTTAATTCAGATAAAAGCCGGCATGAGAGATTAGAGGTTTTGAAAGCACTGGTTTATAACAATCATCACTCAGTTTGCAGAGCCAGTGATTTGGTCAGTGGTACTCCTGGAGCATGTGTGCTGAAAACACAGAGAAATAAGGGAGAACAAAAATGACTGTCATTCTTTAACCTCCCTAAATGGTACCTTTGAAAATGATACATTCAGACATTTTCCATGTAATATGCGGAGATGTGTGTTAATGGAACTAGAACTTATTTTTCCCCCTGCAGTATTTTATGGTGCCATTGAGAAGGTTTCTAACATCATCTGAGTTTGAGACTATATTCATCAACATAGCTGTGAGTAATACTTTAATTAAAAAATCATAGGAATTCATTTGTTACATGTTGGTTGAAGACTTAAAAAGCAGTGTTTGAGTACACAGTTATGGGAAACGCAGGGAAAGACAAAGAAGACTCGCATGAGCTTCCTTTTGCCTTGCGCTTGAAAAGACTGAGTTGCTTACCAACAAATCAAATTCTGCCTCAGCCATCAGTCTTGCCCTTTTTTGCTTGCCTGCTTACCCACCTATTGATGTTCTTTTCTGTTTGTCTGGGGAATGTTAACAATGCACTCCAAAGCTGACTGCCTGAGAAAAGAGGAGCCTGTTCCCCTTCGTTGCTTCCTGGGCAGGCCTGCACAAAGTAAGAGGATCAGATCCCTTCCAGTCTGCTGGATAACATGGGGAGCCGGAACAGTGGGGGCAGGCTGTCTTCCCTTCCCTTCATGTAAGGCTCGAAGTGCAGGATGAAAGTGGTACAGTCTTTTCCTGTCAGCAGGATGCTTTCTTAACTTTTCTCAGTTGGAAGGAGAAGGAGCTATGTCGATGGTGAAACTGGGAATTTGGGAGAAGGGCAAGACTAATCACTGATCCAGCATTTGATTTGCTTATTGTGTTAAAAATAATAATTTTAGGCTTAGGTCCTAATGGGACTATAAATACCACTTGTTTTTCCATGACGCCTTGGGGCACACAGGCGTTCTGATTTTGCCACAGGAACAGGATTCGTTTGAGTTCATGTCTGCTGTTTCAGTTCCAAGGCTGGCTCTCAGTAGAACGGAGTCCTGTGCTGTGAGTCCTTATTGTTGTTGTTTTCTTTGTGTCTTTTTTCAAAGGCACTCTTTAAAAGCTTGGTGGGAAAACAGGCGATACGTATCTATTTGAAATAATAATGTGATAGATAAACAGCTGTTTTCTAGCTGTGTGAGTATAGCATGGGTTACTGCCTTGGCTGATGTCAGGATACAAAACCTAAGGACCAGAGAGTTCCTTGTGTAGCTTTCTCTATCAGCATTTTACTTTTGTCTTAGTGCAGCCCTGTACAGCTTTGAGAACATACATCTGTATTTTTTCATAGACACCTGCAAACACCTGTATTGTGTCTGCTCTAATTACAAATGGCAATATCTGTTGCTTTGGCTGTTTGGCTCAGTGGCTTCAAAAATGTTTCCGGTGTGATGCTCTTGAACTGACCAGTATAATGTGCACACACTTTCTTCCTCTGCTCTTATAAATGCACTAACACTTTCTGATCACTCTTTACTTGGATCTATAGATGTGAACTCAGGGGTGCTCTGGAAATGTGTTTTAGAATCCAGGTTTACTGAAGAATTTTAAAGATAGTTTAGTAAATTTTTGGCTTCATTTTGACTACACTTTGCAATGATAATATGAACCCTGATAGGGGTGTGTTTGTGAAATTATGAGAAGGAAAACAGGGGAAGAGCACTTGTTTCACTCCCAAGTAATATTACATCTGTGCCAAACCTAATGAATTTCTTTGATTTTACTATAAAAGAAGGACAAGAGGGGAAAATGTCTGAAAATGATTTTTTTAAAGTTTATTGAACAGATGAATAATCACCAAATCTCATAGTACCATTGCTGTACAATATTGAATTAGAAGGGGTACTGCAGTTACGAAGACCTTTATTTCTGCATCTTAGATGGCATACCTTTGGCTTGTAATGATTTCTACTGAATCAGTTAATGAATGTTCTCATTGTATGAGTTTGTATCTTGAAAACTGGTGGCTGCTCTAATAATTGTCATGGAAATTTTTATAGATTATATTTTTTTTTAGGATTTGGTGAAAATCCACAGAAGTTTAACACAGGATATTCATGAGTCAATTGCAAACAAAAATGACCAAAACCTGTATCAAATTTTTATTAGCTACAAGGAAAGGTAATAGCCTGATTTTTTTTCTTTTCCAAATGCACATTACTGGTGACTTTAATTTGGACAATTTAATCTAGAAAACAGTGTTTATTTCCTGTTATGAATTTGAGTAATCATGTGTGCAGCATTAGCATACTGCTTGAGAGGGAGATTTGAAAGATTTTGAGAAATAAACTGAGTTTTTGAGTGTTATTTTATAGAATGTCCAGTTTTCCCTGCTGGTGCCCGCTGGAGGTCACCGCCGGCTGTGGGGAGGACACACTTCCGGTGATGTCAGGGGGTGTGGCATATGCTAACGAGTTATGCTAATGAGTCCCCCTAGCTCTTTTTCTACGAAATGACCCCTGATCATAATCATTAGCATACTGCTTGAGAGAGATATTTGAAAGATTTTGAGAGATAAACTGAGTTTTTTTAGTGTTATTTTATAGAATGTCCAGTTTTTCTCCCCCCACTCCTGACTATATTTTGTTACTGTGTTCTTTCAGAAACTATGCGTCATATTTTATGTAAGGTATTTAATCTTTGTGTTATATCTCAAGCTACAGTAATAACACATTGACAAATAAACCAGGGAATCTTTCTTATATATAAAAGCCGAATGGTGGTGGCTTCTGTCCTATGGGGTGGCGAGATTGCATACGCTCCCTCAGCCATTGGCCTGTCGGCTGCCAGTCAAAACTACTGGCATGCCATTGG
>NW_015164723.1:34756-42393 GCF_001447785.1 Gekko japonicus | reverse complement strand
GTGAGGGGGAAATAAAGGTAGGTTGATGCTTGGCTGGGAAGGAGATAGGGTTGCCAACTCCAGGTGGGAAATTCCTGGAGATTTGAGAGATGGAGCCTGGAGAGGGTGAGGTTTGAGGAGGAGTGGGGCCTCAGAGAGATACAATGTCATAGACTCTGCCCTCCAAACCAGCCATTCCCTCATGGGGAACTACTGTTGCCAATCTCCAGGTGGGGCCTGGAGATCACTCAGAATTACAACTGCTCTCCAGATGGTATTGATCCGTTCCCCTGGAGAAAATGGTAGTCTCTGTCCTTATACCCTGCTGAGGTTGCCATGGCAAATTGATGCTGAGTGCCCACGGCCTTGGCACTCTCCCAGAACCTCTTTCTAGTGCTCATTGTATTTATTTCCACAATGGGCCTTATTCCTGGTTTTGAATATATTACCCATATTGTAACTCTCCTGCCCCTGACATTAAGTTACCCTGTCCTTTTATGAAGGTGCTTTATACTGAGTCTATCAAGGTCAGTATTGTCTACTCTGACTGGCAGCAGCTCTCCCTGATCTTGGGAGTAATTTTTTTTTACATCACCTGCTACGCAATCACTAGGGATTGAATCTGACCTTTTCTGTGCAAAACAGATGCTCTACCACTGGTCATGGCCCTTCCTACTGATGACGGGGGCAAAATACCATTGGATCCTTTCTCCCACCTATGTTTTCAGGGCCCTCTGTATCCAGGTAACCACTTCCCCTCCCCTGCAAGCTTTGCAATATGCTCAGTCACAGGAGTGGGTAGGTGAGGGGGATTAGTGGCTGCAAGACCACCAGCTGCACACTTCCTCCTCAGAGTCCCAAAAGAAAAGGATATAGGAAAATTGGGTATTCCAAAACCCAGTAATCTTCCATACCAGTTTTTGTTATTGTGTGATGACCTACACTTTTTTTGGGGGGGGGGAATCTATGGAATATAGCCTTTTGGAGATTATACTAGTTCAGCATGCAAATGGGGATTATTGCACCTTTGAAAGCAGACACTGTAAAAATAATAGTCCACACATAAAATAAGTGAGTAAATCCAGGGCTGAGGCTAAGGTATGTATTCCTTTCTTCCTTCCATGTTAGCTTTCCATAGGTAGATTCTTTTAAATTAATGGGGGCATGCAATTAATTATGTGATTTTTCTCTACCTGGTACAGTTCCAGGAGGTCTGTATTTTTTTCCTGAAATTCAGCTCAGTTCTTATTTACAACTTACAACTGCATGCACAATGATGGTGGGAAAGATAAATGAAAACTGTAAGGTTTTAGGATAGGGTAGGCAATCTCTGGCATGTGTGATGGAGAGCTGCACCCCAGGTGATTTTTTTTTGGCAAGCAGGGCTCATTGTCCACCCCGTGGGCCAAGGTGAACCCCTGAAGTGCTACTGGTGTCTCTGGTCAAGTAGAGCCTTTGTCTCTCCCCCTTCTTTTGTTTACCAGTATGCTAACATCTTCAGAAGTAGATGTTCACACTTGGGCTAAAAAGGATGCCTGTTATTGCTATCTTTAAAACCAGTGTCCTGGCAAGACAGTAACCCCAAAATAGATGAAGTAATAGAGAAACGTATGGGAGTAGCTGAAATAGATAAACTGAGTTTAATGCTACAAGGGAAAAGTGAGGAAGCTTTTGTAAAACGATGGTCGGGAATGTATAAATGGTTAGAAATCAGATGATAGGCTCTGCGATGTATGTATAAGAATGAACAAATGACTATGTATAAAAACCTAATAAATATAATTTTTTTAAAAAACACAAAAAAACAGTGTCCTTTTCAGACAGCCTATCCTGTTTTAGTAACTGGTTACTAGCAGAATTTTTCTGCCATTTCAGACAGACCTGTTTTAGTAACCGGCTGCTAACAGAATTAATTTATCTGTTCAGACATACCCGCTTGTGTCCCATTGGGGAAGCATGCCTGAGCCGTTGTTGATGAAAACTGCTTTGTTCCAGTTTCAAATCCTTCCTTCTGCTTCTGAATCACTGTGGTGTGCAGTGTGATGTGCCCCGTAGTGCTTCTTGTAATGCTGCCTTCCTTCCCCTCCTCTTTTCACCCCACACACGTGTAATCTCCCTCTGAGGTTTTTAAAAAATATTCTTATGTGAGCGGTAAAATGCTAAACAAATATAGCAAGTCAGTGTCACAGTGGCACCATAGAGATGCCTGGACTCATTTGCAGTCCCCCCTCCCCAAGCCCCCGAATGCAGCTCAGCGATGCAAAGAAAAAGAGAAAATGCACTTTATCCCAAGGTGGGGGAAAGGAATGGAGGGTGAAGGCAGAAAAGGAAAGGAACACAAAAAAGGACTTAGCTCTTTGGCATTCTCCCCCACCCCTTTCCTCCCCAATTCACTGGATGCCCTCAAGTTCTAGTTCAGAGACCTAGTTCACTCTTGCTAGCACCAGCCCTGCATATGCTGCTGTTGCTGTCACTCCTCCAGTATCTTTCCTGTTCAGTTGAACACCCCCCCCCATAAATCCAATGAAGCTGATGGGCAGTAGGTTCAGGACAGACAAAAGCAAATACTACTTTACAGAGAGAGTGATTAAAATGTAGAATTTCCTGCCAGAGGATGTAGTGATAGCCACAGGTGTAGGTTAGACAGATTCAGCGAGGATAGATTGTTAGGAATTAAGCTGGCCTTGTTCTTTGTTCTTGTACCTTCAGTATGCAGAACAGACAGAAGTCCATCAAGTACAGGTCTCCCCAGTGGTGCATTTCCATGCAGCATGAAAACTGCCTGGGAAGCCTTTAAAGGAAGGGAGAAGGGGAGAATCCTATTGAAAAAGTGGAGCTACATAATCCGATAGTTTGCAATCTTGTGCTCCCCACCCTGCCTCTGCTGAGGCACTGAAAGGGTTAAACCAAAGAAGTAGCACACCTGATAGAGCACCCTCTTTCTCCTCATCTTTGCATTGCTGAGCTGCAAGGGGGGCTTGGGGAGGGGGAATTGCAAATGAGGCTGAGAGTCCAGGCATCTCAATGGGGCCACTGAAGCTCTTTATAGTGCGAGATTGGTTTAGCGAGGTAGCACTCACATTAGAACCTTTTAAAAAAATGTCCGAGGAAAGTTGTGCGTGCAGGGAAAAGGGCGTGTGGGGGGGGGGGAGCGGCACTGTTTGAAAAGGCCATAGTGCTTCAGGGACAACCCCTTAATGGAAAAAAAATTGCTGTATGAAACCCCTGTCCCTGTATTGCTTTACTCAGAACTGGGCCAATGACTGATAGCACCCAGTTTAGAAAGGTAATGTGAAAAAGGCCCAGAAAATTTTAGTAAATAATAGTGGACTGGGGAATCTCTATGCTCTCTTTTCTGTAGCTGATCAAAATCTGTTAAAATAAGACCATCTGATCTTCACAGTTATTTGGTGGGGTCTTTGGGGTAATGTTTTTTTAGCTGCTGGGTGTTGTTATCTTGACTTAAATTCTCCTAATAATGTAAACTCGACTGGCAAATGGGTATTCTGGGCTTGCTGTTTCCATAAAAAGGGGCTAGATGTAATTAATCCAGTGCTTAATCCTACATTGCTGACCATTATTCATCACATCCTTTGAAATCTGTCTATTAACATAACAAGCACTAATAAGACACATACTGTTAAAAAGCTTTTAGAATTGTACTTTCAGACTAATAAGTGGGGCAGTTAACACTGCCTTCAAGTGGATTCACAGTAGATTCAGAGAGAAAATTTGATTGCAAAGAATTCCTGCAGTGATTACTTAGAATCGCAAACTGTGTGTGGTCATGGCAGTCAGTGAAAAGTTGCTGGGCATGGCAGATGAGGCATGGCAGCTGGGAACAGCAACATCTCTTTAGCCTGGAGTACAGATTTCTCTCCCCCCCCATCTGTCCATTAAGCTTGCGAGACCAGGTGTGGAGGCTGTGATTGGCTTGCATGGATTAGAAGACAGCTTTTAAATAATCACTCACTGTTTTTCTCTCGTCTTTATGTAGGTTGGTCATCTATGGGCAGTACTGCAGCCAGGTAGAGATAGCCATATCCTGTTTAGACAGTATCTCCAAGATAAAAGAAGACGTTAAGTTGAAACTGGAGGTATCAGCAATGACTTTTAACAATAAAGTTATATTACATTTTACACTGAAAACACTATCTTCCAATCTGTATCTGATAGTATATTTAAAATTAAAGGTGGGGGTTAGTTTCCAAATATATTGGCACCTACCATATAATATATGGTGTACTGCATATATGCCTCCTTAATTTTTAAAAATAATCATACTGGAGTCACATTGAAGCCTTCATTGTTGTTCCTAACTAGGAATGTTCGAAAAGAGCCAATAATGGGAAGTTTACTTTGCGGGATCTTCTTGTGGTTCCCATGCAGCGAGTTCTGAAATACCATTTACTGCTTCAGGTATGTTAATTAGAAGGGTATATCAATAAACAGTATCCATATTTACTGTTTTTATCTGTACTCAGCCACCAACACAAGATGCTAGCATATTGTGATTTTTTACTAAGCATGCAGATAAGAATAAGCAAGATGACGAAATCAGGTAATTTTGTGATACTGTGTGACTAGGGATGTACAGGGGAAAAATTGGGTTTTTTAAAATTCGGGTATAATAAAGCCGATTTTTGTTGGGGATTCCCGAATATACCCGAATACCAATACTGGTATTCTATTGGTACCTGAAAATTTTCATTATTCCTGAAAATTTTCAGCTCCATTATATCCTATGGGGCCATTGTAGTCAATGGCAAAAATCTTCTAATAAGTATTCAGGGAGCTGGGGGGAGGGGGTTTGAGATAGAAGCTTCTCCCCAAAAGACCCCCCCAAGTTTGGAAAAGATTGGACCAGGGAGTCCAATTCTAGGGGCATCCAAAGAGGATGCTCCCAATCCTCCATTGTTTCCTATGGGGATGGGAAAAAGGCAGGCAGCAGTACCTCCCCAAGAAAGAAAAATTCGGTTTTTTTCGGCATTCAGTATTTGGCAGTCGAATCAGCTCAGGGGATCTGATTCGGTATGCCGGATACCTGAAAAATACCAAAAAAGTTTTTCCCAGTTTTTTTCCGGTTCGGTTTTACCGAATGCACACCCCTATGTGTGACTTCACCAACCTTCAAATTGACTGAGTAAACATGCTCAAGCCTTGCTGTAGAAATGAGATTCCAAGACATCATCAATGACTGTGCAGTGGCACAGATGGTCACAGAGGTAACCAAAGGAGCAGGATTCAAGACCGGTGAGAGGTGTAGAGGACGTTGCACCATTTGGGAGCAGCAACCATAGTGCTAAGTTCAGCACTCTTGTCAATGGAATGTTACTCCTAAACTCCAAAACCGTAACATTTGATTTCAAAAAAGGAAACTTTACAAAAATGAGAAGAATGGTTAAACTGGAAGGGAAACACAAGAGTCAAATCCCTAGAAAATGCTTGGAAGCTATTTAAAATAACACTGCTTGAAGCCCAGATAGCTCACTTCCCTCCAGGTTAGGAAAGGTTAACTATCCAAGTTAAGGAAGCCACAGAAAACAAAAATGTTATTTTAAAAAGCAAAAGTTTTTTTTGAACTAAGTGAATGAAAGGGAGCACATGGTCTGGCAAAAAAGTGCTAATTAGATATGCAAAAAGAGAATTTGAGGAGTGGATTGCTAAAAGCATCAAAACAAATGATAAGAAGTTCTTCAAACAGATATCCAGAACAGGAAACCAGCCAGATGAGCAGCTGAGCCTTTGGATGACCAAGGAATAAAAGTATTGCTAAAATATGGGAGGAGAAGCTAGATAATTTTTTCCCCTCTGTGTTTACTGTGACAAGTGTGGGCCATGTACCCATGCCACAACCACTGATGAACGTCAAATTGAGGTGATGAGAGATGACGTTCAAGATCTATTGGGGAAACTAAATCCAAAAACCAAGTACTTACAGCCGAGAATACGACCCATCATCCAGTTTTCTTAGAAAAATGGTTCCCCTTTTTAGATTACATTGAAAGAAATACTAAGGCAAAGCAGATGATTCCTGATAAGTTTAATGCTCTATCCTTGTATTAACTTACCTGTATTGTTCATTTGCACTGCTCCTGTACATGGAATTCTTATGTTACTGTTATATTATGTTCTATCATGGTAAAAAAAAAAGAAAGAAGGTGTTTAAAAGATACAATTTTGAGGCTCATAGAGGGACAAAGTATGCTGAAGAAAAATCAGCATGGCTTCTGTAAAAGGAAGCTGTACCTCACCAGTCCTTTGGAGTTCTTTGAGAAAGTGTACAAGCATGTAGAGAATGGTGACCTGGTAGACATTATATGCTGGACTTTCCCAAAGGCTTTTGATAAGGTACCTCACCAAAGACTTCTAAGTAGTTGTAGCAGTCATGAGATAAGAGGATGGGTCCTCTTATGGATTAAAAATTGGTTAAACATCCGGAAGCAAGGAGTAGGACAGTTCTTGCAAGGGGGAGAAGTAAACAGTGAGGTTCCACATGAAGTGGTATTGGGTCCAAATGGTATTTAATTTATTCATTAATGACCTGGAACTGGGGCTGAGTAGTGAAGCGCCAAGTTTTCAAATGGAACAAAATTATTCAGGTCGGGGAAATCCGAAGGCACAAATTTGGTGAGTGGACAGCAATATGGCAAATGAAGTTCACGGTAGGCAAGTGTAAAATGATGCACATTGGAACAAAAACATCCAGACTTGACGTATATGATAATAGTGTCTGAACTTGCTGAGGCTGAGAGACAAAAAGACCTCGGGGTGATAGTTAATAGCCCAGTGTGCTGCAGCAGCGAAAAAGCCAAACTCTGTGGTGGGGATTATTAGGAAAGGGATTGAAAATCAAATGGCTGATATTATAATGCCCAATATATATAGATCTATGCTGCAGCCTTATTTTGGAATGTTGTGTCCAGTTCTGGGCACCATGTCTCAAAAAGTACATTGCAGAGCAGGAACCAAGTACAAAGGAGTACAACCAATATGATTACAGGTTGGAGCACCTTCCCTATGAGAAAAAGCTGAAGAGTCTGGGACAAGAGATGATTAAGGGGGGATGTGATAGAGGTTTGCAAAATTATGAATGGGGTGAAGAGAGCCCATTCCTCCCTCTCCCTAAATACTAGAACTTGAGGGCACCCAGTGAAGCTGATGGGCAGTAGATTCAGGATGGACAAAAAGAAATGCTACTTTACACAATGACTGATTAAAATGTAGAATTCACTGCCAGTGGATGTTTTAATGGCCACAGGCATAGACAGCTTTAAAAGGAGGTTAGATTCATGGAGTGGCTTCTAGACTTGATGACTTAGGGGGAACTTCCACATTTTGGGGCAGTAAAGCTCTGGATACCAGCGCCAGGAGGCAGCGTCAGGAAAGGCATTGACCTCTATGCCCTGTGTTGGCCACTGCGTGAGACAAGATGCTGGACTAGATGGACCACTGGTCTGATCCAGCAGGGCTGTTTTTATGTTCTTAACTTATCTAAGTATCTTGCTCTTCTAGGATTGAGCAGAAACCTGTCATATAATTTTTTTAAAGTCATAGGTATCCCTCAGGAACAGTGCCTAAACCCCACTATCTATTACATAAGCTGATTTGAACTGAGTCCTCTGTCTAGTACATATTAAATGAGGTGGTACCGTCAA
>NW_015164723.1:34442-34666 GCF_001447785.1 Gekko japonicus | reverse complement strand
TGGTCCTGACTCATGCAGAAGTTTTACAGGAGAGCTCCCAGATGAGTATGATGTCTAAACCAGTGCTGAGGGGGATGGAGATTTTGCTTCTTAAAACTAGCGGTAGCAAATCAGTAAGAGAAAGCCACATCACCTGCTATGAGAAAAGACTTTGGGTTGGATCCTGTACAAAATTTCCACTTGCATTAGAACTCTTGCACATGCAGAAATGCAAGAAAAAGACT
>NW_015164723.1:29545-33588 GCF_001447785.1 Gekko japonicus | reverse complement strand
CAGTGCAGAAAGCTGTATTCTGCCTTCATAGCACTCAGCTGCATTGCATACATTTCATTCCCTGAAATGCCTCTGAACAAAGCGTAGTTGTTAAAATGCTTCAGGAACTTTTGTGAGAAAAACCCAAAGAAAATCTGATGGTAGAACTTTTGTATTTTCTTATCTTTCAGTGCAGAAAGCTGTATTCTGCCTTCATAGCACTCAGCTGCATTGCATACATTTCATTCCCTGAAATGCCTCTGAACAAAGCGTTGTTGTTAAAATGCTTCAGGAACTTTTGTGAGAAAAACCCAAAGAAAATCTGATGGTAGAACTTTTGTATTTCCTTATCTAAGGAAAATCAGCATAATTCTTTAATTGATCAAGGAAGGTATGAAATATTGTAAAAATAGCAACTCTTTCAAAGGGTATCGGACAAAAGGGAGCTTTGTCTCTCAAAAGCTCGTACCCTGAAAATGTTGTTGGTCTCTAGCACATTGGACTGGAATCTAGCTGTTCCACTGCAGACCAACACGGCTACCCTCTGAAGCTCTTTTAAAGTATTTTGTCTTGTTTATAGATGTACAGAATTCTGTACATAATGCTTTATAACTATAGAACCAAGAGTAACAGCAGCTCTAACAAATCTGGGTTTCTAAGCATAACCTCTCAAGGGAAGATTTTGGCTGAAGTATTATTTTGTGGTTCCCACTTTCCTGAGTAGTGATAACCCTTGGGGGGGGGTCATCTTTTGCCTGGGGTAGTTTATTTGTGAAGAAAGAATGCTGCAGATTGAATTTGCCATATCTGTTCATTTATGTATTGAGGAAGCACCTGGACAGACAGTATGCATTATAATTACCTCAACTGCCCTCGTTTTTTGTCAAGCCACCTTGACAAAAACTGAGTTGGCTGTCTCTGCTGCTGGCTATATTTTCAGCCTCATCCAAAAAATCAAGACACATAGAAGGTTTAATAATAATTTAATTGTCACAGCAAACTGATATAAAAGGCTTGAGAGTCAATTTGTGTATGTAAAGAATATACTTGCAATAATCTGAGGCCTTTGTAAAAGACATCAGAAGCTTCTGTCATGGATGTGGTCAGAAATTGCTGTACTTTGACCAAAAGGTCATAGAGGGATGAGAGGGTGTTGTGGCACAAATAAACAGGACAAACATGGCCTCTCAGGGAAGCATTCTGAATCTAGAGACCGGGAACAGAATATCCTTGAAGAATACAATTAGATGGCCTTGAGTAGATTAGAGGACATCTACCCCATTATCAATTTGTTGAGGCCCAGGTGCCAGGTGTATCTGAGAATTGCAAGAACGTCCAATTTGACATAAGTGAAGATATGGTTCAAGGATTGGGAGTATTGGTTGAGGGCCAAAAGATATTCATATGTATGAGAAACTTGCAACCATTAGTTTTAAATAGGCTTTGTTAAGTGAAAAAGTAGCAGCTGCGGTGCCTCAAGTGGTTAAGACGCTGAACTGCAGGCTGTGGAAGGTCAGTAGTTCAGCAACACCCAAGTTCCCGCATGACGGAGTGAGCTCCCGTCTCTAGTTCCAGCTCCTGCCAACCTAGCAGTTCGAAAGCAAGAGATTGCAAGTAGATAAATAGGTACCACTTCAGTGGGAAGGTAACAACGTTCCGTGCACCTTGGTGTTTAGTCATGCCGGCCACATGACCACGGAAATGTCTTTGGACAGCGCTGGCTCTTTGGCTTTGAAACGGAGATGAGCACCGGAACCCTAGAGTCGGACTCGACTGGCTTTCGAGCAAGGAAACCTTTACCTTTTAAGTGAAAAAGTAGGGAGAATGAACTAACATTTTTTATGTATCCTAAGAAGGTATTTTTAGTGTAGATAACCTTGTATGGTGTTTGAAGTTACGAGATAATGAGTTTGTCAAGAATGTGCACCCTTATCAAGTGGGATAGTTAGCTATTGTCAGGAGATTATTTTAAAATCCTATAAATATGGAAGTTGTATTGATCGAGAGCTTCTTCTCAGAAGGGGCTCCTTGTCTGTGCCCTGCTTATTTTGGGGGTAAGAAACTTTTATGGATCCATGTAATTGCTGTCCTTTAATTATCTATTTAATTATCTGGGAAAGATTGAAGGTCAAAGAAGACGGGGACAGCAAAGGATGAGATGGTTAGACAGTGTCATAGATGCAACGAACATGAAGTTGAGCAAACTTCAGAGGACGGCGGAAGACCGGAAGGCCTGGTGTGATCTGGTCCATGGGGTCGCGAAGAGTTGGACTCGACTGTGCGACTGAACAATAACAATTATCTATGTAACAATGATGAATGGATGGTGTGATGCTTTGTTGATTTAGTCTATGTTAAGAATGCAATAGTTGTGCTTGAATTTTTAAAAAGCTTATAATGGAAGCAAAGACACTATAATAGTATGTACTTGTGTACTATACCCAGAACAAACCTATAGCATTACTGAGATGTACCTTTGGCTAGGAGTTAAATAATCTGGTATAGGAAAGCAAACTAGGTGCCTAGAGTTTTTTAAGTGCACTCCTATATCTGAATTGGTCCTGACCAGAGTAATCCAGAACACTTTGCTTCAAAAGTGAATTGTTTTGTGTCATGCTTAGTTATGGTTGAAAGTCAGGGCCTATCTACAGCTTATGTTTTCCCATGTGTTCACCCCAGGTCTGCCCTGAGAACTTTCAATTGAACATCAGTTTAGAGTTCCACACTGGAAACTAGGCTTGCCAGTCCCCAGGTGGGGGCGGGGGAATCCCCCACTTTTGCAGGCTCTGGCCCACTGCTGGCCAGCTGGCTGGTGGGGAAAACCCCAAATAGACATCTTTGCATGAAATCAGCTTCCAGAAATGACATCATCGCACCATGACATGGGGGGGGTGATGCTCTACTTTTTCGGCAAAACTCTATGGGTTGTAGCCATTTTTACCATAGAGTTTTGCCCAAAAAGTAGAGTGTCGCCCCAGTGTTGCCGATGCAATGGTGTCAATTCCAGAAGTGACATCATCATGTCACCAATGTCCCCGTCCATCCCCGAATCACCCACAAATTCCCCCACTGCCAGGAGGCAGGCAACTGGCAACCACCCTACTGGAAACTAATGTCCCAAGCATGCAGTGGCCCAGTTCTGATCAGGATCACAATGCTTAGTGCTTAAAAGGGGTTTAAGAGATGTCGAACTGATTTGTTACAAGGGCTGGATCGAACATAAATGTAACTTTGTTGGGCTGGGCCATCTATACCATAAAATGTAAAACAAAACTGGCAACCACCCTACTGGAAACTAATGTCCCAAGCATGCAGTGGCTCAGTTCTGATCAGGATCACAATGCTTAGTGCTTAAAAGGGGTTTAAGAGATGTCGAACTGATTTTTTACAAGGGCTGGATCGAACATAAATGTAACTTTGTTGGGCTGGGCCATCTATACCATAAAATGTAAAACAAAGTATTGCAGATATAAACTTTATAAAGGTGATTTCAGATGCCAAATGGCAATAGCAGGTGAATGACAACAGCAGGCTTGATTGGATTAGGTGTGATATGCAGAGGTGTAGTAGGTGTGGAGATACCAGCATTGGTGATGAGACAGGAAACGTAGGTCTCAATTTGGTCCAGGAGGATTCAGTCTAGTAGGATGCAAAGAATAAATGGGCATAATTTCTTTATTTTATTTATTTGTTATATTTATACCCCGCCCATCCCGCAAGCAGGCTCAGGGCGGTTAACAGAGCGGTACAATGTACCTAATTGGGAAACATAAAAACGTAAAACTCTATAAAATCACATACGCAACTCATTAAGTTAACTATCTCTCCTTATATATAATTGAATAGTGGGTGCCAAAGTTCTAATTCTAAAATGCACTCCCTTAGTGTATGGCTGATGGCACTGCTCCTCAGCATATATTGCCACCAATCAGAAGGCAAAGCCCGGGTCCCGCCCACACCACAACTGCTGCCACAACCTGGTCTTTTGCATATGGAAGCTGATTGGACTTCACTCCATTCCACACCTCAAACTCCCCCCCCCCCGCAAGGCAGTTGGAATTTTC
>NW_015164723.1:25017-28721 GCF_001447785.1 Gekko japonicus | reverse complement strand
GCTCGCATTGAAATGGCTCCTAGAAATACCCTTTACTATCTCCCCATAAACATTCATACCCTGGCCCTGCTCCTACACTTGACAGACACTGGCCTGTCTGGTGTTGGGGGTGGTGGTTGTATTTAAAGGCATTGGGGAGGCTGGGCCAGCAACAGTGCTAAGGCAATCCTGCTGAGCAAACCTCCCCGGTGGCTGTAAGCATCCCACCTCCTCTCCTACACCTGATAGGCAGCTGCCTTTCCAGTGTAGGACGGGGAGGGAGGAGGAGTATTAGAAACCACTGTGGAGGCAGGGCTGGCAGGATCACTAAGACGTTACTGCTGGGGCAGGCTCCCTCGTGGCTTTAAGCACCCTGTAACCACTGCTGCACCTGACAGACAACCACCTGTTAGGTGTAGGAGGTGGGGGAGTATGTTGGAAGCCATCAGAAAGGCTGGACCAGCAGCATCACTAAGGTGATCCTGCTGGGGTGGCGTCCCTGATGGATTAAAGTACCCTGGTCCTGCTCCTACACCTGACATACACTGGCCTGTCTGGTGTTGGGGGGGATTGTATTTAAAGGCATCAGGGAGACTGGGCCTGCAGCAGTGCTAAGGCAATCCTGCTGAGCAAACCTCCCCAGTGGCTGTAAGCATCCCACCTCCTCTCCTACACCTGACAGGCAATTAGAAGTCCAGTGTAGGAGGGGGAGGGGGGAAGAGTATTAGAAGTCACTGTGGAGGCGGGGCCAGCAGGATCACTAATGCGTTACCGCTGGGGTGTGCTCCCTCGTGGCTTTAAGCATGCCCCAGCAGACAACTGCCTGTTAGGTGTAGGAGGTGGGGGGAGTGTGTTGGAAGCCATCAGAGAGGCTGGGCCAGCAGCTTTGCTTCACCTCACAGGTGGTTGTTGGCCACTCCTGATTTCCTGGTCATTAGCTCTCTGCAATCCCCTGTAACTGTTTTTCTTTTAACCTCAGAACACTGAGCTCTGCAGCTGACCAATCAGAGAGTGGGGGGGGTGCATGGGGGCAGCTGCCTGGCAGCCACGTAGGAATCAATGAGGGGAGCACATTTTACCCCTTTTGACTCACTTAGGGGTCAAATTTCTAAAAATCCCTTCTTAGTGAGCACCTACATCATGGTAGGAGTGCTCTCCCTGAATTTGGTGTTTCTAGGTCCAGCGGTTTGGCCTGGGCGTTGATTTTATGGTGAGGGGACTTTCTTTTATGTATATAGATAGACGGGAGGTAGTTCAGTAGTATTGGTTATACTGTAACAGTAGAACTTGAAGGAGAAAGGGTGCAAATGGTGGGAATTCAGACTGTGAGCTTTTGGGATATAAAGTAATTTCAGATGTGTACAATTATGGCCTACATTGATGAAGATGTCTGTGAGAAGAATATATATGTCAAAATATGGAATGAAACTAATATTAAGAGTTGTAATAGATTTCCACCTAGCCCAAACCCATGTCTTAAAATAGTAAATGTCTTTCAAATTTGTTGAAAGGGAGACTTGAAATAATATTTTCTCACAAATAGATATGTTTACATAATTGTTGATATATATGCTGATCTTGGATTTTAGTAAGCATATTGATTGATAAGATTGGAGTTATGTATATAAACTGAAAGTCCCTATACAGAAGGCAGTTCAGTAATATGTGATCTACTGATTCAACCATGTCTAGTGGGCAGGGGCAAACATATTGAGAGTAAGGGATATGTGTATATCTTCCTTCCGAAAAAGCTAATGGTAAAGCATTAAAGTGAGCCAGAGTGAAATACAGAGAGAGTCTTTTGGAGTAAAGTTTTTACCATAATTCCTTACCACTGGATAATATTGTGTCCTATGTATACTATTTTGGATTTCTGCAAATAATTGTTTCAGTCCACTGATTTTGGCCTAAGGCAAAATGAGCTTGTTTTTAAACAAATCTTTATCTCACTGAAAACAATGAATCTTTATCTGAGTGAAAAAAATGAATCTTTATCTGACTGTTTTAAATGGCAGTTAGCTGGCATAAGAAATAACCATGTATTCTGTGATACAGGAGCTGGTGAAACACACAACTGACCCAATGGAGAAAGCCAACTTAAAGCTTGCCCTTGATGCAATGAAGGTATGTGTGTCTAATGAAGAGGCAGAGTAACAGTACACATTTTAAAATGTAGAGGGATCTCTTCAAAAGAGAAATTAAAAATTAAAAATGTGCAAAATATTTCCCTTCTCTTTTTGCCTCCCTGTATGCTGTGATCATGCCTGACAATTTCCTTCAAAATATATATTTGCAGTTTTTCATAATTCATGACTGAATCGCTGTTGTACATCACATGTGTATAATAATATTACCTGCAATGCAGCATAATGCAGATCTGGAACATTGGTCCTTGCATGTTGATCACATACACATCCATCTTGATTGTACATTGCCTTGTGCATTCTTTCTACACTTTATTTTTTGAATTAACAGCTTGGTTATAGGGAATAAAAATTATGGAAATTCTCATCATCCCTATTGGAAGTTCTGTACAAAGTGCATGTGGCACAGAGGATTGCAGAAAGAAGAAATCTGGGAAATTCTCTCCCCACACTCTTATACCAGCAACCAAGCTCTGCTTCACGGCTTGCTCTGCTGCTTCAAAAATCAGGGGACAGTTTTATCTGATGTTACCTTCCTGATTGCACCTGTCTTTATAGTGTGACTTTTTGGCTGATTCCTGGCCTGCATCCTACTCAAATGCTCTTAGTGCCATTTTTATGATTACAGTTATTTTATTGCTAGTGTTTTTATAACTTCTGGAATTACGTGTGGCTGTGAGCTGATTGTATTGTTTTATGTTGCTGGCTTTTATTGATGATGTTTATGCTTTTATTTTTTAGGCTTTTCTTGGTTGGTTTTTACTTTGCAACCAGCTTTGAGCAGGTCTCTGGAGAAGATGCAGCCTATACATGTCCTGAGTGATTAAAATAATTGCTTCTGCTCTAATATGCAAAGTTGCCTTTTCAAATTTCCCTTTTCACCTTCTGTATTTTAGGACTTGGCACAGTATGTAAATGAAGTGAAGAGAGATAATGAAACTCTCCGTGAAATTAGACAATTTCAGTCCTCAATAGAGAATTTGGTATGTCTTCGACTTCATTTTCTTATGGTAGTTTTTGAGCTTTGTGTATTGTATTACTGTTTTTGTGGTTATCTTGCTGTTTCTTCATTCGTAAAGTATACATTTGTAGGGAGACAAATGTCTGCTTGTTGTAGATTGGGATCCCCAGGGGTCTTTTCATAGAAAAAGAGCGGCAGGAGCTCATTAGCATATGGTATGCTAATGAACTACTAGGCTATTAGCATAATAGCTCATAAGCATATGGAACACCCCCTGACATCACTGGAAGTGATGTCAGAAGGGGAAGCAAACGGGGGGGGGAAGGCATCTTCAAAAGCCTCCCCTCCCCTTCCCCAGCCAGCGGGGGGGGGGGAAGCGAAGAGAGAAGAGTTGGTCCACAGAAGGAGGAAAGAAGGAAGGAAAGAGAGAGAGAGAGTAGAGAAAAGGAACAAAGGAAGGAAAGAGGAAAAGAAAGAGAAGGAAAGAAGGAAGGAAAGAGGAAAAGAAAGAGAAGGAAAGAAGGGAAAGAAAGAGCGAGAAGGGAAGAAGGAGGAAAAGAGGAAAAGGAAAGAATGAAAGGAGGGAAAGAAAGAGCTAGAAGGGAAGAAGGAGGGAAAGA